>NC_057794.1:437082329-437249773 GCF_018294505.1 Triticum aestivum
GTGGGCATGGGGGTTGCTGGTAGGACGAGGGCTGGGGTGGGGTGTTATCAGAATAAGCCAAAAGTGTTATTAGAATAAGGTCTTAAGGGGTGTTATTAGAATAGACCCGCCCTATATATATATATATATATATATATGTGTGTGTGTGTACCCACGCCCACGTGCAGACGACAAACCCCCGCTCCCCCACCTTCTTCCTTGTTGCCCCCACCCTCCCACCGCACCCCACGGTGCTCCTGACGACTGGTCGCGCCTCTGTGGGTCCAATGCCTCCCCGAGCCAGATCCTCCCAGTCCCGTGCCTCCCCCGAGCCAAGTTCGGCTAGATCCGTTCCTCCTGCCGGCCACCACTGCTACCTTCTACCACGGGGAGACAGTGCTCCGCCAGGCTTCCGTCGGCGAGATGGGGGTAGGAGGTGCATCCGCCTCCGATAGCACTCCGGCCGGCCATGTCCACGCAGACCGGCGCGCCGCCGCCGCCCCTAGTCATCTTCCCCAAGGCGACCAAGCTCTCCAACGGCGCCTGCCCTACCAGATCTGGTGGGATCCGGCGAGATCCGGCCTTCCCGCACCTCCCTCCTATTGACCGCCGATGGCTTGCAGCTCGCCCATGACTGGCTCAGGGTCCTGCATCTCGGGTGTGCAATCCCCTTCTGCTTTTTTGCATTCAGATTAGCATGATGTCTTCCATGGTCAGTTCGGGCACCGGATTCAGGATTTGCAGCTCCTCATCAATTCTTCCTCCTTCATGTGTTTGTGTGCAGTTCTGCGATTGTGGTTGTGCAGCTCATTGCTAGGGTTGTTGTGATTCAGCAGGTGAGACGTTGTAGCCTGGTTGGGTCTCAGGTCCCACCCCATTCCTTGCACGAGGATGAGGACGGCGGCTGAACCTCCCAGAGAAAGAACATGATGGTGGTTGATTCAGTATGTAAAATGAGGAAAAGAAAAACCTTGGGAGCTCCTTACTCTCGACAACACAGTTTAGAGTCTTGCTGCCACCGGTGAGGTTGCTGCTTCGTCGTGCAGTTAAGGGCAGCGTGCGATATCCGTGTGCATTATTGAGTTCTACATGTTTGTAAAATGGGTGTGCTTGCGGTCCTGTGCGTTGCTGACCTCCACTGTGCAGTACGACTAGGCGTGCCATGCGGTTTGGAAGTGCTCTTATGCACTTCACTGATTTTGTGATTTCTAAAGAGAAAAAAAGTGCAAATAAAGTCGGCTATGGTTTGCTATTGAGGTTCGTTTTACTCATTTTTGTAGGAAAAGATGGAGTGGTGCAGTTCTATTGGATGCCTCATTGCTCAAATTTGTTGTTGTTGCAAACTGCACTTCATTAGTTTATTGTAAAACACTACAGTTCATTAAGGTGATTCGGCTAGTTGAGAGTGCAGATTTCGTATGCGTGTGTAGCTGTGTATAACAATCAGATGGATGTCCATCTTTCGAAGCTCGCTTTGTTCTATGGCGTGGTTCACTATAAAACTCTGTTGTCCACTTGGTAAACACAAAACAAAAACATCTCAAAAAAGAAGCTCGCTTCTTTATTAGATGTAGTTCACTCGCTCAGTCCTTCCGGTCCACTCGTCTGGTCAATGCGCGTACGCAATATTGAGTTTGGAAAAAACTCACACGATTCACTTTCGACACCGTTCGTGGCCCGTTTACGGCAGTCTTGAGGTTCACTTTTCATAGTATTGCGGTTCACCAACAGTTGACATGAAGTGCACTCCACCTTGTTTAGAAAAATTTACGTCCCACAAAAAAGAAATCATGCAGTGCACTTGTCTGTCCGATGAAGTGCGGGTTTTAGTCTAAAGAAGTGCACTCCATCTCGTTCGGGCAAATTTACGTCCCACAAAAAAGAAATTATGCAGCTCGCTTGCCCGTTCGATGCAGTGCGGTTTTCATTCTGAAGCAGTGCGGTCGGACATGTGATGTTGTTTATCCCGTAAGTGCAAAAAAAAATTTAAGGAAGCAAAAAAAGTAATGTGGTCCACTTCTTCATAGTGTTGTGGTTCATTTACACCCGATGTGAAGTGCACTCTACTTTCTAATCCTTCAAAAAATTACGTTTGAATAAAAAGAAACCATGCAGTTCTCTTACCCATCTGATGCAGTGCGGTTTTTCGTTCGATGCAGTGCGGTTTTCAGTTGGACGAAGTACCCACGTCTATTTGGGTGTCGAGAAAAACAGAGTGTCCGCATTTTGGTAAATTTGAAAATCCTCTTAAACCGTAAAGAATTACAGAGAGTGTTCTACATGAAAAAGTTGCGCCTCGTCGATATCTTTCCAATGGCGTATAGTTTGAAACATTTTGATCAGCGGTTTGTAAAAATTTCATGAAAAACGGCCGCTGCCACTCGTCGTCCGCCGCACAATTTTCAAAATTAACTTAAAACCATAAGGAATCTCAAAAACATTTCAACATATGAAAGGTGCGCCTCGTCCATAGCTTTTAAACGGTATATTACACGCCTTGTTTCAACAAACGGTTAAAAAACTAGAGCGAAAATAGTACCGAAAATTTGAATTTTTTTGAAAAACAGAATTCCGTGATTTAGTAAATTTGAAACTGCTCTTAAACCACAACGAATTAGAGAAAACAATAGTTATGAAAAAGATGTGCCTCGATGATATTCATCCAACGGTGTATCATTTGCCTCATTCCGACGAGCGGTTTAGAAGAAAAAAAAAGTGAAAAAACGCTCGCTGCCACTCTTTGTGGGCCGCACCATTTTTGAAACTGCTCTTAAACCGCGGGGAATCTCGGAAAGTGTTTAACATGGCGAAGTTGTGCATAATCCGTAGCTTTCCAAAGATATAGTACACGCCTCGTTCCGATAAACAGTTAAAAAATTAGAGCGAAAACAGTACCGGAAAAACACTACACGCAGTTTTTTTCCGACACAAAGTTCACTAGTCTCTGTAATGCAGTGCTCTTCGTAAAGAAAGTGCAGTGCCCTCGCGTTGAGCATGCAGTGCGGAAGTGTTATCAGAATAACTATTCTGATAATATTACCAGAATAGACGGGCTGTATATATATATATGTATTATATATATATCTATCTAATTGGATGTAAGTTAGCATGAATGATTATTGTTGACATTACCCTTGAGGTAAAAGGTTGGGAGGCAACACTATAAGCCCCTATCTTTCTCTGTGTCCGATTAAAACTCCATACCCATAAGTATTGCGTGAATGTTAGCAATTGTGAAAGACTAAATGATAGTTGAGTATATGGACTTGCTGAAAAGTTGTTATATTGACTCTTTCTGATGTTCTGATAAATTGCAATTGCTTCAGTTACTGAGATTATAGTTTGTTGGTTCTCAATGAAGTTTTTGATTCATACTTGAAGTTGTGAATAGATTATTAGTTGAGCATAAGAAATTATATGACAATATCCATATATATTGTTGTTATAAGAATGATCATGATGCCCTCATGTCCGTATTTCATTTTATCGACACCTCTATCTCTAAACATGTGGACATATTTATCGTTACCGGGTTCCGCTTGAGGACAAGCGAGGTCTAAGCTTTGGGGAGTTGATACGTCCATTTTGCATCATTCTTTTATATCGATATTTATCGCATTATGGGCTGTTATTACACGTTATGTCACAATATTTATGCCTATTCTCTCTTATTTTACAAGGTTTACATGAAGAGGGAGAATGCCGACAAATGGAATTCTAGGGCTAGAAAAGGAGCAAATATTAGAGACCTATTCTGCACAACTCCAAAAGTCATGAAACTTCACGGAAGTCACTTTTGGAATTAATAAAAAATACTGGCGAAAGAATCCACCAAAGGGGGCCCACACCCTGGCCACGAGGGTGGGGGGCGCGCCCCCCTGCCTCGTGGGCCCCCTGGCGGGCCTCCGGTGCCCATCTTCTGCTATATGAAGTCTTTCGTCCGAGAAAAAATCATAAGCAAGCTTTCGGGAAGAAACTCCGCCGCCGCGAGGCGGAACCTTGGCGGAACCAATCTAGGGCTCCGGCAGAGCTGTTCTGCCGGGGAAACTTCCCTCCGGGAGGGGGAAATCATCGCCATCATCATCACCAATGACCCTCTCATCGGGAGGGGGTCAATCTCCATCAACATCAACATCTTCACCAGCACCATCTCCTCTCAAACCCTAGTTCATCTCTTGTATCCAATCTTTGTCCCAAAGCCTCAGATTAGTACATGTGGGTTGCTAGTAGTGTTGATTACTCCTTGTAGTTGATGCTAGTTGGTTTATTTGGTGGGAGATCATATGTTCAGATCATTTATGCATATTAATACCCCTTTGATTATGAACATAAATATGATTTGTGAGTAGTTACGTTTGTTCTCGAGGACATGGGAGAAGTCTTGCTATTAGTCATGTGAATTTGGTATTCGTTCGATATTTTGATGAGATGTATGTTGTCTTTCCTCTAGTGGTATTATGTGAACGTCGACTACATGACACTTCACCATTGTTTGGGCCTAGAGGAAGGCATTGGGAAGTAATAAGTAGATGATGGGTTGCTAGAGTGACAGAAGCTTAAACCCTAGTTTATGAGTTGCTTCGTAAGGGGCTGATTTGGATCCATATGTTTCATGCTATGGTTAGGTTTACCTTAATACTTCTTTTGTAGTTGCGGATGCTTGCAATAGGGGTTAATCATAAGTGGGATGCTTGTCTAAGAAAGGACAGCACCCGAGCACCGGTCCACCCACATAACAAATTATCAAAGTAACGAACGCGAATCATATAAGCGTGATGAAAACTAGCTTGACGATAATTCCCATGTGTCCTCGGAGCGTTTTCCTTCATATAAGAGTTTGTCCAGGCTTGTCCTTTGCTACAAAAAGGATTGGGCCACCTTGCTGCACCTAGTTTACTTTCATTACTTTTTACCTGTTACAAATTACCTTATCACAAAACTACCTGTTACCGATAATTTCAGTGCTTGCAGAGAATACCTTGCTGAAAACCGCTTATCATTTCCTTCTGCTCCTTGTTGGGTTCGACACTCTTACTTATCGAAAGGACTACGATAGATCCCCTATACTTGTGGGTCATCAAGGAGCACACCGCGGCCCTGGCAGCGGAAGTATAGAGCGGCCTTATCAAAAAGAATTTTAATTCAGCAGCCAAGCCACCGGACAATGTCAAACGAGTCCGGACTACTCCACAACATGACAGTACAGCTCGTCAGGAGTTAGACTAGCAATTCGCCTCCGTCTCAGTCTCGCCAAATGGCAGCATACGTATCGCATGTACATAACTACGCACTCAAAATACCATGGGCAGAGATGACGGAGGCGTAATCAGATTGTGGTCCATAATACGGCTCGACCTTCCCTGGGCCCACATACCTTCCTTTTTTCCTTTTATCCTTTTCAGGTTTCTCTTCCATGGTCCCCTCCCAATAGCTTGATCATCGGTCCTTTCGAAGGATGGATATTCTAAGGTGGCAAGCAGCATAGACGTGTGGGGGAATCTTGCTACCTCTTGAGCACTGAGC
The DNA here is from genome assembly GCF_018294505.1 of Triticum aestivum. Classification (NCBI taxonomy): domain Eukaryota; kingdom Viridiplantae; phylum Streptophyta; class Magnoliopsida; order Poales; family Poaceae; genus Triticum; species Triticum aestivum. The sequence goes on from NC_057794.1 coordinate 437,087,832, forward strand.
TGGTTTTCCCTTGAAGAGGAAAGGGTGATGCAGCAAAGTAGCGTAAGTATTTCCCTCAGTTTTTGAGAACCAAGGTATCAATCCAGTTGGAGACTACACGCAAGTCGCCTCGTACCTACACAAACAAATAAGAACCTTGCAACCAACGTGATAAAGGGGTTGTCAATCCCTTCAGGGTCACTTGTAAAAGTGAGATCTGATAGAGATAATAAGATAAATATTTTTGGTACTTTTATGATATAGATTGGAAAGTAAAGATTGCAAAGTAAAATAGATTGGAAACTTATATGATGGAAAATAGACCCAGGGGCCATAGGTTTCACTAGTGGCTTCTCTCAAGATAGCATATGTATTACGGTGGGTGAACAAATTACTGTCGAGCAATTGATAGAAAAGTGCATAGTTATGAGAATATCTAGGCATGATCATGTATATAGGCATCACGTCCGCGACAAGTAGACCAAAACGATTTTGCATGTACTACTATTACTCCACACATCGACTGCTATCCAGCATGCATCTAGAGTATTAAATTCATAAAATAGAGTAACGCATTAGGCAAGATGACATGATGTAGAGGGATAAACTCAAGCAATATGATATAAACCCCATCTTTTAATCCTCGATGGCAACAATACAATGCGTGCCTTGCTGCCCCTGCTGTCACTGGGAAAGGACACCGTAAGATTGAACCCAAAGCTAAGCACTTCTCCCATTGCAAAAAGATCAATCTAGTAGGCCACACCAAATTGATAATTTGAAGAGACTTGCAAAGATAAAAAATCATACATAAAAGAATTCAGAGGAGATTCAAATATTGTTCATAGATAATCTTGATCATAAACCCACAATTCATTGGATCTCGACAAACACACCGCAAAAAGAATTACATCGAATAGATGTCCAAGAGAATCGAGGAGAACTTTGTATTGAGATCTAAAGAGAGAGAAGAAGCCATCTAGCTAATAACTGTGGACCTCAAGGTCTATGGTAAACTACTCACACATCATCGGAGAGGCTATGGTGTTGATGTAGAAGCCCTCCGTGATTGATTCCCCCTCCGGCGGAGCGCCAGAAAAGGACCTGTTGGGGATATAACTATTGTGTATAAACCGCCCAGGAGGGGCCGGGTTATACCTGTAATGAGTTATCCATATTGAAGCCCATGAAGAGAAGGAGTATGGCGCTTTACGGAGGAGATTAACAAGAAGGCCCAAAAGCCCAAAGGCAGATTAGGGCTCGTAGATGTAAACCGCCATATGGTAGTTGACTTGTGTTGTCAGATAAGAAAGGGTAGAAACCGAGCCGGACACGTTTATGAGCCGTCCGGGATTCTGTGAACCGCCGGGCGTCAACCTGTGTATATAAAGGGACGACCCGGCGGCAGTTTAGGGACAACAGACAACAACTCGAGAGCCAGGTCAAGCGGATTCGCTCCCTGGTCATCGAAACCCTAGCAATTCCACATCAACTGGATTAGGCCTTTACCTTCACCGCAAGGGGCCGAACCAGTATAAACTCCTTGCGTCCTTTGTCCCGCTTTAACCCCTTTAAGCTAACCCGTCGCGATGGCTCCACGACTAAGTTCCCACACTAGGACATCTGCCGTGACTAACCCACGACAGTTGGCGCCCACCGTGGGGCTATCGCACGATGGTTTCAAGTTCTTAGAGGGAAGCTTCGAAGGGCTCAAGGGATACGCGGTAGGCCGGATGACCAAGAGTCGTCGCGGTAAGCTCTACATCAACGATGCAGGCTGGGGCCCCGAGGCTGGCTCTATTGAGTACGGGTACCGGGTCCCCTTTGGTGGTATTCATGTCTTTATTGGCAAGATTGGCGAACCGGGCCCTGAGCCGGACATCTGCACTGTCGTGGAATTGTCACGGCAGATGTCCTAGGGTGAGGACTTAGTCGTGAGGCCAACACATCTATGTGGTAGCTTGAGAGGGGTTGAGCGAAATCGAGAGACGCAACACAAGACAGGGATTTAGACAGCTTCGGGCCCCGGGAAACATCATCCGGTAACAACCCTACATGATGTTTGAGGCTAGGTCTCATTATCATCACGAGGGAGTCGCCGCAAACCGGCTCTCCTCTTTGTGTCTAGCCCTAAGATTGTTTCTTCTTGCTTGTAGCTTGTCCCTCTTTGGGGAGCCCTGCCCCTCCTTATATATGTTGAAGGGGCGGTTTACATGACTAGTCCTAGTTGGATTAGGATTACTCTATTACAAGTGGAGTCATAGTCTTGCTTCCTTTGTAGGAGAATAGTCCTTATGCTTTCCTCATAAACCGGCCCACCATTAAACGTGAACCGGCCTTCTGGGCCTTGGGCCTTGTCATCCGTCTGTCCTGCACGCCGGATCACCAGTGAGTCATAATGACCAAGTGGGTTGCTTGTAAACCGCCAGGTCAGGGTGGGTTGCCAGTGAATCACCAAGTGTCAGCTGGATCTCAAGTAAACCGCCAAGTCTGGTTGGGTTATACTTCCGGCCGGTTTACGCCGCGGAGTATATCCCCGACATTACCCCCCAGTTCAATCTGGATTTGTCCATGTTAAACTGATCTGTAACATAAACACAAGAACAATTTTGGCGGGTTGTGCTCCGGGTAAAGAATTCTTGTAGACCGGCACCTGATCATCTTTAAATCCTTTGTCATTCCCTCCTTCTAGAAAATCCGGATCAATAACCAGCTTCATACTTTAAATTGCTGATGTTGGTTTCTCATAGAAGAATATTTTGAAGAATAATCCACTTGAGTCGGCTTCCAAAACGCCGGTTTAAGAAATTTTGATCTTGAAATGCTCATCTGATATCCGGCCGGTTTGAAGATGTAAAACTTGCCGGTTTAATATTACCAAAATTACCGGGTTATAAAAACTGATAATTCCGGGTCATGATTGTTGCTAACGTCGGTTCATGATTGTTGCCAACATCGGTTCATGATTATTGATGATGCCGCGTTGCAGACACAGGGTCATAATAATTGGTGACATCGGGTTAATCTGGTTTGCTCAAAACAGAGAATTTGAAAATATTTCTCTGATAATAATATAATACTTGTAGCCCCCAAGTCTTGAGCAGAACAAAGTGATGGCTTAAGACTTGCTTCAATACTGCCACTCTCGAAGAAATCCTTGTTGTTCATCCCAGTCACTAGTAAAAACTGAATGTTCCATATTATGTAGCCCCCAAGTGCCGGGTTGTCATGCTTGCAGCAACCTGGGACCTGTAATTGCTTATAAAAACTTCAATCAGTGTAGCCCCCAAGGGCCGGGTCATTATGCAATAATGAGCAGGGACTTTGTAAATATAATCATGTAAACTTGAGCAGTGATGTGTAGCCCCCAAGGGCCGGCTCATTATGATATGATGAGTCGGGTCTTCAATAAGGCCAATAAAAATGACTTTGCATTAGCCCCCAAGTGTCATGGTGCATGCTTGCAGCGACATGAGACTTGCATATTTGATATAATCTCAATTTAAATAATGTAGACCCCAAGTGCCGGCTCGTAAGCCTGCAACGACTCGAGACTATTCCTTCCCTTGTAGAATAAACCATATCCATTGATAAAATAATTGCCATTGCGCCAAAGCGACTTTGAATACCTCATCTGTTGATAGCCATAATAAAAAAAATCCAGCCATGTTGGCTATTTAAAGATTTGAATAATATACTCAATGATTTATAAGCGCATGATTCCAACGGCGCAATCCAAATATATATACTGGCGACTTATGGTCCAAAACCAGGCCAGTTTAATAAACACTGGATAACTTATCATCATACTGGCGACTTATAGTCGAAAGCCAGGCCGGGATAACAAACACCGGATAATTTCTCATCATATACCGGTGACTTATAGTCGAAAGCCAGGCCGGGTTAATAAACACCGGATAATTTCTCATCATATACCGGTGACTTATAGTCGAAAGCCAGGCCAGGTTAATAAACACCGGTGATTTATAATCATGCTTTATTCAACCTGTTTCTGCAAAGAACAAGTTTAAAGTGTCCTGGCGGTTTACCGCCGGACGGGTCATAATGCCCAACATATAACCCGGGTTTATAACCAAGGCTATACTTAAGAATAATCAAATATGAAATATATCATACCTGTGACATTAGATCACATCATTGGTTGGCCAACTTTATTGTAGTAAAGGTGATAACCCCAATCTTGAGTACTGATAACTCCTTCCATACTGTGCCGGTTTATGATAAAACCGTACCGGGTTGTGATAGACACCGAATTATCCATATATAATACTAGCGACTTGTAGTCGAACCAGACCGGGTTAATAATCGCCGGATTATAATTGGTCATGTACTGACAACTTGTAGTTGAAAGCCAAGCCGGGTTAATGAACACCGGTTTACTCCATAATAAGATGGTAACATAAAATCAAACCGGGCAGATAGTCTCCGGATTAAGATTTGACCGTGTTCCGCCAATTTGTAATTGACAGTCAAACCGGTTTGAGAATTTTGTCGGTTTAAAAACACAACAAAGGAAATATCTATCAGAAGAAAGACAAGAATCAATCCAAGGCAAAGATAAACCATTTGCAAAGAAGAGGCTGTTTAAACCGATCAAGTGGCATTACCATGGTCGGACACGACCAAGCCCCCAGTAGGCGTAGCTATGGTTCAAGTCAGCCAGGTCCCCAAATGATGCATTGGCATTATTCCGATCAAGAGGGGTGACGATGGTTCGGGTTCGACCAAAGCCCCCAAGTGATTTTTGTGGCCTTAGGCCGATCAAGAGGCGTGACTATGGTTCAGACATGACCAAGTCCCAAAGTGATGTGTTGGCATTACGCCGAACAAGAGGTGTAGCGATGGTTCGGGTTCGACCAAAGCCCCCAAGTGATGCTGTGGCACTAGGCCGATCAAGAGGCGTGACTATGGTTCAGACATGACCAAGTCCCCAAGTGATGTTGTGGCTTTTCGCCTACCAAATGGCGTTGCTATGGTTCAGACGCGACCAAGCCCCCAAGTGATATTGTGGCATTGCGCCGATCAAGAGGTGTAGCTATGGTTTGGATACGACCAAGCCCCCAAGTGATCAATAATATGATAAGCCAATAAGGCATGATACCCATGTTTGAACCGTGCATCATGGCAGCAGGTCCTCTTTGGCACCTTTTAATTTTTTGCAAGAGATAAAATCTTTCTTGAACCGGAATTTTGAACCGGATATTGGGAGCTTCAAAGCTTTGTGGGAGACATATTTCCCTTGCACCGGATTTTAAACCGGAATCTTCATTTTCAGCCGGAAATTTTTTGACGGCCTTTAAACTCGAACTTGCGAGAAGTTAATTCCTTTTTGAATCGGACATTGTTAAACCGGATTTGAGTGCTTCAGAGCTTTGTGGGAGAATAGATTTCCCTTGAACCGGATTATAAACCAGAAGCATCATTGTGAGCCGGAATATTTCTGACGGCCTTTAAATATAACAGTAGCCTTCGGAATCGGGTTATCTTTCCCTTCAACATCCTGGGGCAGTTGAATTTGCTGAAACTGGCAAGACTTGCTGAATCATATCATCGTAGCCCCCGAGTCTTAAGATGACTCAAGTTGTCTTGAGATTCTCCGTACTTTGACCATAGCAGAAGGTATATATCATTGGTGTTGATAATGCGATGTAAATCCACAGAAGGTTGAGGTGACTGCGGCGGGTTATAAATGATCCCGTATGAGCTGTGTCAGCAACTCGGCCAATGGTTCCTTCCAACTGGTTGTTTGAAGTTTAACCAAACTGTAGTGGCGGCGACTTGTGCGCCTGCCCATTGAGCCACCCAGTGCAGACGATGGTTGATAGTATATGATAATTTGCCTTCATTTTGTTTGAAAGAAAACTAGGCTACCCAAGCTGTGACTTGCTCATACTCAATAAACAGCTCATGCAGACAGGTGCGGCCCGGTATGTTGATGTAGACCAGGCCGTGAGAGACGGATAGCAAAGACGACCACAGTGTCAGAGGCAGCTCGGACAGATGAGTCGGCCACATGTCACGGCATTGCAAGCCGGTGCGGACAGGGAAAATCGGCACCGGTGTTGTAAACTGGCACGGACAGACAAATTAATGTAGATTGGGTCCGTAGAGGCGGCAGCTTTGTGCACGTCCATTGAACAGCAATCAAATGCGATCCCAGCAAGTCGATGTAGACCGGGCCGCAAGGGTGTTGACTTGTGTGCGTCCATTCAACGGGTAATATGTCACGGACTATCGCCGGGCGGAGCATTATCAGCATGTGCTCCATACCGTGGTATAAACCACATTTGTAGTGAATAATTATCCTGTATACAAAAATATACAGATCAAAGTAATTGTTCTTTGACAAAAACAATATGCACTAATAAATAAACTTAGATGGATGTCACCTGATTTTTATTTGTGGGATGAACGTGGATACTGGGATCAAAACATATCAAATGTCTGATGTCTCCACGTGACCTTCTCCTCTTGTCTTAATCTCTCATGAGGACCTGATTGACGTGAGGTCTCCATACAAACCAGCAACTCAAATTGCCTTTTTTTATTCTTTTGTCGTGATGTGATGATGAACCGTTAGTAATCCTTGATCTCTTATGTAAGTAACATTGATCTGTACATCAAATCTCTGAGAGCATGCATGTACGAGTATTGTTGTTATCTTCCAACTGACCTCAGGTTCTGCGCGAGCAAAGAGAGGTCGCTGACTGTTTGTTTGTTTTATCTGCTTCAACATGCAAGGAGAAAAAAGGGACTTTGGTCTTCACGTGGAGGAGATAGTAGCAGCAACTACAGTGAGGCAAACCGGCGAGGAAAACTTGGAGGTGAAGCGACGCTTGCGCGGGGAGACCGTAGCGGCGACTCACAGTGGCAATGGCTCGCGGGTGGCCACGCACTGAAGAGCGCCTTGAGGCCGGAGGCGGGGACAACTCAGAAACAAGGCGGATCAAAGCCTGCTCTGGTGATGACGACTCAGAGGTAGCGGCAGGACCGGCGACTCAGCGAGGGCGAGGTCGACGGGAGAATTGCAGGTGACTCGGCCCGAGTAGCATTTTTGGCGTAAGCCGGGGCCGGTAACGGTAACGTTGAAGCAGTCCATAACAGCTAAGTGGGAGCAGTGAACCGGCGACCCGAGGCAGCGCTTTTGAGTTGATACGGGCGATGTTAAGGCGAATCCGGGTTGCGGTTTAGAGCAGAGGTGTGGCGATGCTGGGTCAGCTCAGCATGCTGAACCACGGCGGGAGTGACGGAGTGGCGCTAGTGAAACCGTAAGAGCCCGTTCCAGGTCGGCTCGCAGACAGGACTGCTCGGCAAGGCGGCCGGCGGCGACGCGGGAGCCGGGCCGCGGGCGGATGACGCAGAGCGGGGCGGCACCGTGTAAACCGGAGCGGAGACACGTGGGCGTAGCTTCGTGCAGCGATGAGCTGGTCCGGGTCATAGCAGAACGCACGGGCACGTCGGAGGCGAAAAATCAGGTACGGCGACAGGGTCGCGCTCGGACGGTTTGGAGGCGGAAAACGGCAGCGACTCGGCTCGAGCTCGACGGAGACCAGCAACTCGGCCGCGGAGTCACACAACCAGCGGCGAAGCAGTCCGGATCCATCCCCCATCCGGCGACGGTTTAGCAGAAAGCGGCGACTCGGCGATGACGACTCGAAGACGCCGGGCAGACCATTGAGACGGTCCAGCGAGGAGGAGGCGACCCAGCAACATTGAAATCGAGCCGGTTTACTGAGGCGGCTATGGTCTGAGGGCTTCAGTGAACCGGAGCAAGGCATGGACGGGGCCGGCGATTCAGCATGGTGCGACGAGGTCGCATCAGCCATAGAGGGGACGGACCGTCGGCGGGGGTAGGTCGAAGGAATGTAGTGAGGTAAACCGGCAATGACTTCAACACGGCAGGCAGGCCCGCGGGGGCGGCTCGGAGTCGGCCGATAGGGCGGTTTGGAGGCGGAGCAGAGGCTGGCGGGCAGAAGCAAAACGGCGAAGCATCAGAGTCCGTATTGATCCCTTGTTCCCGTATCCATCCTGGTCTCCATCAGTTTGACGCTTTGACCATCCTCGTCCATACCCTCCAGATTGTGGGCTCCTGGCCCTTCCTTCCCTTCCTTTTTTTAATCCAATCGATGGAAACGTTACTGACTCTGCTCGTCCAAAATTATCCAATGTATCATCCTAGTGCGCCTGCATCTTGGTAACTTTTGGAGTGACCGTAAAAATTTGAAGAACAAAACAGTAGCTTCACGTAATCCATACTAGTAGTAACTACTAGTAGTTGAAATAGTACACGATGTTTCCTCGGTTTGACTTGGTCTGCACGTCGCAAACTATAGATAATTTCTTTCGGGAGAGTCCTTCTGATTTGACGTGTATCTGTAGCAGCAGCAATTTGGGTCTTTGTATTTGTCCATAGAGGGAAGACATGACCATGTTAACTGTCTGCCCACGGCTGTAGCGAAGTTTGCCTCCAATCCGGAAAAAGAGACGCTTTTGGTGGATTTCTGCAATGGTGCAGAGGGAATCTTCCTGCCGGTCTCGGCGACTTTGTAGAACAGTGTAGCGGAAATCAACCTGGACGGATTGCCGACTCTGTCCATGGTTTGTCTTATGCCGAGTTATCCCGCGCGCTTTCTGTGGCGCTTTTCCTCATCCGACGAAATCGCGAGTTTCTCGAACCCTATGAGAGATCCCTCCAAGAACTCAACACCACTGTGCGCGAGCCCCATGGTGGGCGCCAACTGTCGTGGAATTGTCACGGCAGATGTCCTAGGGTGAGGACTTAGTCGTGAGGCCAACGCATTTATGTGGTAGCTTGAGAGGGGTTGAGCGGAATCGAGAGACGCAACACAAGACAGGGATTTAGACAGCTTCGGGCCCCAGGAAACATCATCCGGTAACAACCCTACATGCTGTTTGAGGCTAGGTCTCATTATCATCACGAGGGAGTCGCCGTAAACCGGCTCTCCTCTTTGTGTCTAGCCCTAAGATTGTTTCTTCTTGCTTGTAGCTTGTCCCTCTTTGGGAGCCCTGCCTTACATGACTAGTCCTAGTTGGATTAGGATTACTCTATTACAAGTGGAGTTCTAGTCTTGCTTCCTTTTTAGGAGAATAGTCCTTATGCTTTCCTCATAAACCGGCCCACCATTAAACGTGAACCGGCCTTCTGGGCCTTGGGCCTTGTCATCCGTCTGTCCCGCACGCCGGATCATCAGTGAGTCATAATGACCAAGTGGGTTGCTTGTAAACCGCCAGGTCAGGGCGGGTTGCCAGTGAATCGCCAAGTGTCAGCCGGATCTCAAGTAAACCGCCAAGTCCGGTCGGGTTATACTTCCGGCCGGTTTACGCCGTGGGGTATATCCCCGACATGCACCGACATCGTTGAAACGGCTCAGCGTGCGAGTCCCTCCCGGGTTCGGCCTGCCATGAAGCATGCCTTCGTGGGAGTCATCCACGGAGCGGAATCTGAGGATGGATCGGCATCTGGTGGTGAAACCGTCGTCTACTCTGATGGCGAGTTGTCCACCGGAGAGACCGAGTCATTGTACCAACTACAAGATGGCCGGTTTGGGGGTTGTTCCGATGGCGACAGTATTCTGGACCTCCTCGAGCCGCCGAGCCGAGTTGCGATCTTCATGGCCGGTACACAGTCAGCGAACACCCTTCCACCACAGCGGCGATGATCTCTGGTTCAGCACCGGCAACAGCAGCTGGAGCTGGAGGCCCTGCGCAACCGCCGGTTCAGGTTTTGTCCGATTTATTTGACACTTTGGCAACACTGCTGGCGGCTGAGGTTAATCCAGCGGATCAGGATCAGCATAAGCAGAAGTTGCGAAGGTAAAGGATCAGATAGCTCAAGCCAAGGCAGACCTGGCAGCTGAGAACACCAGGATGGCTGCGGAGCGGGCTGAGTTGGATGCACAAGCTTATCGGCTTATGTTGGATCAGAACGCGTCTAATGATGTAATGAGGAGAAGGTACCGGTCTCACCTGCCTCCGGTTTATGAGGCAAGGAATCTCTTTAACACACCAGGAGCAGGAACCAGCAACCAGCCGGTGGTAAACCAGGTAGAAGCACCTGGAACGGGGGCGCCGGTCCAGCCGCGCACAATGGATCCGCCTCGTCAGAATATTGTCACAGCATGTATCGATGCCTCGGGTCATTACTCCAACCCCTTGGATAACATAGTTGCTGCCGCTTCACGATTGGCGGCCCTCCCAGTCGAAGGCGAGTCCCCCGTGGCGGGTGAGATGCGACGGGCTAGGGAGCTCCTTCAGACAGCCTTGACTCAGCAGCAGGCTTATTCATACAGCCGCGAGAGGATTCATTCCACTCCCTGCCCAAGCCGGAGTTACAGCATGCACATTGATGAACCGGCCGCGACGAGCAGTGCGCGGAATCGTAACCCGTCTCGAGGGCATAACCCGGTTGGCGGTGGTGCTAATGCTCAGGACTTGGTGGATCATGGTAGAGCACGTCGAGAGGCCGAGTTAGCGGCGCAATACGCGGCCCGTCAGCTCACTCTGGTTCGTCCAACAACTTCGATGGAACCAGGAGTTACATCTAGTTCTTTGGGGGTGCCGTGTCTCGCCCCGACTCTACGTAATGTACGGCTGCCCAAGGACATCAAGGGTCCTCGTAAAGTGCCCAATTACACTGTCGATTTACCCCCCGAGTCATGGGTCGAAATCTATGAGATGGCGATGGAGATGCTGGACGTGGATGATGCGGCATGTGCTAAATACTTCACCATGATGTTGGAAGGAACAGCTCGCACTTGACTGAAAAGTTTGCCAACTAACTCCATTGGGTCATGCGCCGAGTTAAAGGCCCGGTTTATCCAGTATTTCAAGGACAAGTGCAAGCAGCCCATGTCAATTGTGGACTTAGCCTCCTGTGTCCAAGAAGAAGTAGAATCAACGACCCATTGGGTGCGCCGGGTTTCGGAAATTTTGCATTCATCAGACCGCATCAATGCCGATACAGCAGTCTTAACGTTGGAGGGCAATCGTCGGTTCACGCCTTTGAAGCTAAAGTTGGGACGGCTCACTTCAATGACATGGAGACGCTTATGGCAGCTCTGGTTAAGTATGCCGACTCTGATAGTACCAAGGACCCCGAGTCTGACAATGAAAACAGGGAAAGGGAAAGAAGAGCGGCAACACCAAAGGGCAGCAGCATAACCCATCGGGCCATGGAAACAACGGTAAGCGTAAAGCGGATAACAGTTTAGATTTTGTGGCTAACACCAACACGCAGAATAATGGTCAGTGTCGCAAGAGTAAACCGCCCCCGCAGAGTGGAGGATCAAGTGTCAATCTTGAGCGCCTATTAAACCATCCTTGCCCAAGGCACGGGACGCGAGAAAGGCCAACTATGCACCTTTGGAAGGATTGCTTCATTATGCGGGAGTTCAAAAACTTGGATCTTTTCCAATATGATCATGGACCGCACGGCGGTTCAGGACCCGGATCTCACGGGTCGGGTTATGGTGGAGGCTGTTCTGGTACAGGATTTTAAGGTAATCAAAGCGGACATGGCAATCAGGGCAATTAGGGCAGTCAGGGAACCAGGGTGGTTATAATCAGCAGGGGAGTCAGCAGCAGCAAAAGTAGAGTTACCAGAGCAACCCGAAGCAGTTGAATGGTGGGCAGTATCATGTTTTCAGCACTAGCCTGTGCAAGCGCGATCAGAAGCTTCATAAAAGGGCAGTAAATTCTGTTGAACCGGAAGTGCCCCATTACATACGCTCATCTGAACAGCCCATTGTGTGGAGTCGAGAGGAATACCCGCCCCGGGTTGATAATCCGGGTCCTCTGGCGCTGGTGGTGGCGCCCCAGGTTGGAGGGTATAAGTTCACCAAGGTGCTCATTGATGGAGGAAGCAACATCAATATCCTTTATTATGAAACTTTCCGTTGCATGGGGTTGACAGATCAAAATCTTAAACCGTCGAACACTGTTTTCCATGGTGTGGTGCTTGGTAAATCGGCATATCTAGTTGGTAAGATAGCTCTGGAGGTTGCTTTTGGAGATGATCATGATTCAAGATCGGAGACATTGACTTTTGAAGTGGTGAAAATCAAGAGCCCATATCATGCCCTGTTTGGACGGCTGGCTTATGCTAAGTTCATGGCAAGGCCCTGTTATGTTTATCTGCAGCTCAAGATGCCGGGTCATAAGGGGACCATCACGGTACATGGGAGCCGTAAGATTGCTTTGGAATGTGAGGAAGGTGATGCGGCCTATGCTGAGTCGGTTTGTGCAACAGAGGAGTTGAAGTTCTACAAGGACAATGTTTATCCAGCGGATATGACTTCTTTGAAAAAGCCAACTACAGAGCATGATCCGGCTTTGAAGTTTAAATCGGATGATCAGACTAAGCTGGTTGATTTTGTTCCTGGCGATTCATCCAAGCAGTTTAGCATCATCGCTAACCTGTATCCGAAATAGGAAAGCGCGCTCATCAAGTTCATCCATGAGAACCTAGACATCTTTGCATGGAAACCTTTTGAAATGCCAGGTGTTCCGAGGGAACTCGCTGAGCACACTCTTAATATCGATCCCAAGTTTAAACCGGTCAAGCAGTTTCTCCGCCGCTTCAATGAAGAAAGGCGCAAGGCCATTGGTGAGGAGGTAGCCAGGCTCTTGGCGGCTGGATTTATCATTGAAGTATTTTCATCCTGAGTGGTTGGCTAACCCGGTGCTAGTACTTAAGAAGAACGGCACTTGGCGTATGTGTGTGGATTACACAGATTTGAACAAGGCTTGTCCAGCTGATCCCTTTGCTCTCCCTCGTATTGATCGGATTATTGATGCTATGGCAGGTTGTGAGCGTTTGAGTTTTCTGGATGGTTATTCCAGTTACTATCAGATCAAAATGGCAGTTAAGGACCAGGATAAGACAACTTTTATAACTCCCTTTGGAGCCTTCTTCTATGTATCTATGCCTTTTGGGCTCAAGAGTACCTAGGCGACTTATCAGCATTGTGTGCAGAATTGTCTTCATAATCAGATTGGGCATAATGTTCATGCTTATGTGGATGATATTGTGGTGAAGTCCAGAAAGGAGGAGATGTTAATAGATGATTTGAAGGAAACTTTTGATAATCTCCGGGTTTATAAGAAGATGCTTAATCTGGCCAAGTGTGTTTTTGGTGTACCAGCAGGCAAGCTCTTGGGGTTTCTAGTGTCTAATAGGGGCATTGAAGCTAATCCGGAAAAGATCAAAGCTATTACGTCTCTGGCTAAACCGGCGTGTATCAATGATGTTCAACGTCTGGCGGGTCGTATTGTAGCACTGAGCCGGTTTATCAGCCGATTGGGAGAGAAAGCTACCCCTTTATATCGGATGATGAAAAAGACAGACAATTTTGTCTGGAGTGATGCTGCTAATGCGGCGTTTGAGGACTTGAAGAAACAGTTAGTTGAGCCACCTGTCCTTGCTGCTTCGGTCGATAAAGAGCCGATGTTGCTATATGTGGCTGCTAATGCCTGGGCTGTCAGTGTGGCCATTGTAGTGGAGCGCAAGGAGGCTGGAAAGGAATATCTGGTTCAACGGCCGGTTTATTATATCAGTGAGGTGCTTATTGAGTCCAAACAGAGGTACCCACATTGGCAGAAACTGCTGTATGGAGTTTTCATGGCAAGCCGGAAGCTTAAGCAGTATTTTCAGGGTCATCCCATCACTGTGGTCAGTTCTGCCCCTTTGGGAGATATAATCCAAAAAAGCGAAGCAACTGGCCGGGTTGCCAAGTGGTCCATTGAGCTTGGACCTCACGGGTTAAAATATGCGCCTTGTACGGCAATCAAGTCCCAAGCGCTTGTGGATTTCATCAATGACTGGACAGAGTTACAAGCGCCGGAACAAAAGCCGGATCATACTTATTGGACTGTTCATTTCGATGGATCCAGGCAATTGTAGGGCTCGGGGGCTGGAGTCGTGTTAACTTCCCCACGAGGTGATAAGTTTTGTTATGTTCTCCGTTTAATGTTCCCTTGCACTAATAATACAGCTGAATATGAGGCTTTACTCCATGGTCTTCGAATGGCTAAGGAGATGAATTTAAGCCAGGTTAAGTGCTTTGGTGACTCGGACCTGGTGGCCCAACAAGTGTCTAGTACTTGGGATTCCAAGGACCCGATCATGGCAGCATATCGTCGAGAGGTGGATATTGTTGCTGGTCACTTCAAAGGTTATCAGGTTGATCATGTGGATAGGCGAAAGAACGAAGCGGCGGACGCTTTGAGCCGTTTGGGTTCCCAACGTAAACCGGTGCCACCCAATGTTTTTCTGGATGTTTTGCATAACCCGTCGGTCAAGCTACCTACAGAGGAGCATTTGGCTGTTCCTGACCCGGAGGCTCAGTTGGTAGCGGCTCTTCATGTTATCCCAGATTGGACGGTCCCATATTTGGCGTATATGAACCGGGGCGAGTTACCGGAGGATGAGACTTTGGCCAGGCAGATAATCCGGCGGTCCAAGTCAATGACCATTGTCAATGGAGAATTGCATCATTGCAGTGTAATAGGGGCGTTTCAGCATTGCATATCTCCTGAAGAAGGTTGTGAGATTTTGCGTGAGATCCACGAAGGAGATTGTGGTCACCACACCGGTTCAAAGTCTTTGGTAGCTAAAGCTTTTTGTCACGGTTTCTATTGGCTAATGGCTCATGCTGACGCTGAGGACTTGGTGAAGAAGTGTGATGGTTGTCAGAAGTTTTCACGCCGAGCTCATGTTTCGGCTCAAGAATTGAGGATGATTCCAATCACTTGGCTGTTTGCAACTTGGGGCTGGATATGGTTGGGCCCTTTAAGAGGTCCAAGGATAAGAAGACCCACCTTCTGGTGGCGGTTGATAATTTCACTAAGTTGGTGGAGGCAGAGCTAGTCAGTAAGTGTGATGCAGTTACGGCAGTTCAATTCATCAAGAAGGTGATTTTCCGGTTTGGCTTTCCACACAGTATCATAACTGATAATGGCACCAATCTATCCAAGGGTGCTACGAAGGAATTTTCTCAACGTGAGCACATCCGGCTTGACGTGTCATCAGTGGCTCACCCCCAATCTAATGGTCAAGCGGAAAGAGCCAATCAAGAGATCCTGAGAGGCATCAAGCCCCAGCTTATGGCGCCTTTGCAACGGATGCCGGGTTGTTGGGTGGAGGAGTTACCTTCTGTGTTATGGAGTATCAATACCACACCCAACAGATCTACGGGTTATACGCCTTTTTTCATGGTTTATGGAGCAGAGGCGGTTCTCCCTAGTGACATCCGTCATGACTCGCCTCGGGTGGTGGCTTATGTTGAGGCTGACAATGAAAAAGGACGTCAGGAAGCACTTGACCTATTAGATGAGGAGCGTGACATTGCAGCGGCTCGGTCGGCGATTTACCAGCAAGATCTGCGTCGTTATCACAGCCGCCGGGTCAAAACCAGAACTTTTCAAGAAGGCGATCTGGTGCTTCGGTTCATCCAGGATCAGACTGATATGCACAAGTTATCCCCGCCTTGGGAAGGACCTTTGTGGTCAGCAAGAATCTGCATAACGGGTCATACTACCTTATCGATGTTCGAGAGCACAAAGACTCACGTAAATCGGAGGAAGAGACCCATCGGCCATGGAATATCGCTCATCTTCGGCCCTACTACACCTGAGCCATATGCACCTCTTATGTACATATTCTTGACGATGTATATATTATGATCAATATAACAAACCGGCATCCCTGCTAAAGCAGGGCCCTCTGCCATTCTTCCTTCAAAAGTTATTTGGTTACATGGGGGCTTCTGTTTATAAAGCGGAGTTCTGATTACCCATTGATCCGGCTTATAAAGCCACAAAAAAACTTGGGGGCTTGTTACCCAAGGTCAAAAGGGGCCAAAGAGAGTGTTGCAAAAGGACAACTCAAACATAGGCACCCATTGAGCACAGCTCAAAATATTACTTGGGGGCTTTTTGCTTCTACAAGAACAAAAGTCTATAACCTTGTAATAGGCTATAAAAGTCAGGCTTGGATGCCAGGTGTATTCACCTAAAACCCCAGGTTATCATGCCTTTTTTTAAGTAAGCCACTCCGCCCAAGTAATCCTGGTAAGACCCATCGAACGTTTGACAAGTCAATCATATAAAGACCCTGAACTTGTCATAGTTAAAATGACGATTGGTTAATGTGAGGTCCATCTTATAAAGGCTTTGTGAAATGGTTAACTCAGTGTCCTGGCAGCCCATGAAAAGCCTCGCCTTTTTCCATATTTTCTTATGATTTTTTCCTTTTTGAGATTTATTTTGAGGAGGTTTATACTAATCCGGTGTTCATTGACCCAGTCTGGTTGTTGACTATAAGTCGGTCGAACAAACTAAAAAGATCGCTGGTGTTTATTGGCCCGGCTTGGCTTTCAATTATAAATCGTCAGTGATAATCCGGTGTTTATTAACCCGGCTTGGCTTCGATACAAGTCGCCAGTATGATATATGGATAATCCGATGTTTATTACAACCCGGTATGGCTTTACTACAAACTGGCAAAACATGGGAGGAGTTATCAGTACTCAAGATTTGGGTTATCACCCTTACTACAAAAAGTTGGTAAACCAACGATGTGATTCAAATGTCACAGGTATGATATATTTCATATTTGATTATTATTAAGCACAACCTTGGTTATAATCCGGGTTATATGTTGGGCATTATGACCCGTCCGGCGGTAAACTGCCAGGACACTTTAAACTTGTTGTATGCAGAAACAGGTTGAATAAAGCTATTAAGGATCATAAGCAGACATAGCATTATTATGACGGATTAACAGTATTATGCAAAGTAAATATGCATGATGGCATAGTATACCAAGTGTTTCAACTAGCCTATTACAAGGTGCTTTGATGCCTAAAAGGATAATTGTTTATCACAAGCATTGCAGTATGCAGAGGCTAAACCGGCCTCCGGATCATGAATCTTCGCTAGGCTGACTTGAAGGTTGTGGATCATCCCGCGCCGGTTCATCCTCCTCCTCTCCACCCAGCGGCTGGAAGTCAATGGTTGTCTAGTCAATCCTAGTTAAGTCTTGGAAGACAGCTTCATCACTTATAAGGGTGGACAGTTCAACATCAGGGGCATAAGTATGCTTACGGATTGGCGGGATAAGATTCTGCACATCATAATTTGGTGCATTAACCCATCTGTTGTCGGCATCGTAAATCGACTGGTAATGAGAAAGATCAGTTTCTTCAGCCAATTTACTAGCCAAAGGACGCATTTCCCTTGTCAAAGCTCGGAGGTCATCATTGTCAAAATCTGTTCCGTCCTCCTTTATTCTCGGATAGCCATTTCCTACATCAGTCGGGTCAAGATTTGGAACCCATGCCTTAGCCCGGGTTAGCGCGGTCAAAGCACCTGCCCTTGCAGCTGATCTTTTGAACTCCTCAAACCGGGCGGGCAACATTGACAGCCTTTGTAATGTCTCCTTGATCAAGGTTGGGGGTGGTTTGTTATGAGAGGCAGTACAAATGATCCATTGTGCGCTGGTATATAACTGCTCTATAAGAGTATAGGCAGCCTTCAATTTCTTTTGCATATCAGATCCAAGATGGGTAATGCGAGATCCTGCATCATTACGCATGTTGTTAAACCGGCAGTTTATGGGATAATACATGCTCAAAGCTTATAGTAAGGTTACTTACCCAAACACATCAGTGGTCATGGCATTTATTTGCCGCTTTAAACCGGTCAGCTCTTCTACCACCGGATTAAGAGCTACTTCTGCATCATCAGCCCTCTTTTGCAGTGTGGCTTTCTCTATGTCCCATTCTGCCCGCTCCTTCTTGAAGTTCTCTTTCAGTTTCTCCATGGCTGCTAAGGCACTGGTCAACTCCTCTTTCACTTTGGAGGTTTCTGCCTGTTGGGACTTGATATTTTCTTGGAGATTAGCGGTTTGAGATTCCTTTTTGCTCAGCTCAGCCTGTAAGAGATATAAATGTTATAAGTTGACAGCATATATTTGAAGTACCAAGCACATAACAAGTTATACACTTGGCACTTGGGGGCTAATGTCTATTGCTTCTTATCAAAATTTTCTTGTAAGTCCCAAGATCAATTCAAGTATTATTCTTGGCACTTGGGGGCTAATGTATATTTGCTCAATAATACAGTCTCCGGTTCATCTTGAAGAGATAAACTGGCCCTTGGGGGCTATGCAGGCAAAAAATTCAGATATTATAAAGTCCCGGTTTACATTGGTATCATAAACCGGCCCTTGGGGGCTACTGGAGTTGATATTAGAAATTGGAGATAAGGGAGAAACAATTATGCAGAGTTAATGGTATTTACCTCATACCGCTCCTTCATCATGTTTACTAAACCGGCTTCGTAGTCGCGGCTTGTGTATAGGCGGTTTAAATACCTAGAATGGATGTCTTGGGCGTTGAGGTGAGCATAGCTGGACAAATCTATATTCCACTTGCCCTTGTCCATATCAGAAAATTCCTCCTTGGCATTATGTTTTGATAAAGCGACATGATTGCCAGGGGTGGTGGCCGATGCCGATAATCATGATATCATTTGTTTTATCACCAGCCGCTTTAACTGGGCTTGGCGGTTTATCTGCAGCTTTTGCCGGACTGGGTGGATCAACAGCATGAACTATGGGATCATCTTCCATTTGTTCAGCAAAGGTTTCATGGTCTTGCGGTGGCGGATCATCGGGAATAGCATCAGGATTTGACTCAAACTGTTCTGGAATATTTTCTAGTTCAGCAGTCGGGTTGTCATTGTCCGGTTTATTTAACTTGGCCTTTTTGCTAGGTCTAGGCTTGGCACTGAAAAGAACAAGCACAAAGGTTGATACAGTGAGTAAAGTAGAGAATATTAAGGGTCATTTTAAACATGCTTACCCAGGAACCATTTTAAGGGTTGACAGTTGCATATCTGTTGATTCGCTAGAAGAAGAATGGGAAGTACCCTGATAATTTGAATCAGATGGTGTAAGAGGTTGCCGGAAATAACCCCCCTTAGGATAACGTGGGTCAGAAGTATAAGAGACCTCTGGGCGGCGCTTACGAACCGGCGTGTTCGGTAAACCGGAAGAGGTTACCATGTGACCGCTGTGCGGGTTGTGCGGCGAGCTTCATGTTGCTGTTTCTTCAAAAGAAAGTTTGGATCCATGTGAGCTAGAGGGTGATAAAATCTTACTTTCCAGTTTGCTTGACGAGTTTTCAGAGTTGGCAGAGGATTGAGCTGGAGGAAAGAATAATTACCTCTACATCACCACCTTGACTAGCCTCTGCGTCCTCCTGATAATAATCATTATCAATAAGATGAATGAAGAAGGAACCAAGTGAATCAAGTTCTACCTCTGACTCATGATTCTCATCATCGTCATCAAAGTTTAAATCGATGGAGTCATCAGTTTTCTTTTTGGCAGGCCTCTTGGTGACCTGAGTCTTGACATGAGGTGTTTTTGCCGGTTTATCCTACGGTTTCTTCTTCCAGAATGGATCGTCACCCCATCAAGGATTGTCAAAAGTTATAAGGGAAGATTATAAGGGTCGGATTAAAATAAGAGTTACGCAATTCTTACAGCTGGCGGTTTATTGGAAACGAAGAAGGGACTAAGCCCTGTTTTGCTGCAGACAGCCACCGGTTCATCGAGTATCTTTTTAACAGCTTCTGTAATTTCAGCTTCAGTTAGCTGAATGTCGATATGCCTTTGAGGATCTTTTAAGTCCCCTATATATTCGCACATTAAACCGGGTCGACGGCTTAAAGGCAGAATGCTCCAAGATATCCAGCAGCAAACAAAGTCAACGCCTATTAAACCATTCGCAACAAAGGCTCTGAGCTTTGAGAGTTGTGGTGCATAGTTATCCCGTTCTTTTGCAGTCAGCCTTTGAGGGAATGGGTGTGTATTGGTAAGCCGGTGAGCACGATAACCCGGCAGAGGATTCTCTTCAGTAGGAGACGTATCTAGGCAATAGAACCAAGTCTGGTTCCAATCTTTGGGGTGAGTATGATGTTTGGTGTGAGGAAAACTGACATCTTTCCTCTTTTGAATTGAAACCCCGCCAAGTCCGGTATTGGGCCCATCTGTAAATTCAGTACGGCGGTTCAAATAGAAGAATTCTCTGAACAGTTCAACAGTGGGTTCTTCCTATAGATAAGCTTCGTAGAACACTTGAAAGTTACAAATATTGGACACAGAGTTGGGTCCAATATCTTGAGGGTGGAGTTGGAAGCTAGCAAGCACATCGCGGAATTTTTTTGATCCGGGAGGACTGAACCCTCGACCCAGGTGATCAACGAATACAATCACTTCTCCATCCTTGGGTTCAGGAGGATTTTCTGGACCAGGGGCCCTCCAGTGTATGACGTCATTTTTTGCTAAGGCGCTGGTTGCAACTAACCCATTTAGTTTTTCTTCAGTAACTCGGGAAGGAACCCAATTGCAGGCATAAAAAGACTTAGCCATTTATCCACAACCTGAGGGAAGGTTTGAGCCGGTTTAAGGTTTATGAATGACAAGGCATAAACCGTCAGAAGCGAAAAAGCAGGTGTTGAAATGCATACAGGTGTTAAACTGGAGGTTGCTGTCATCATAGTTATTAAGAAGAGAAATTGGCGGTTTAAGAGGGGACTAATGGTACCTGGCGGATTATAAGTTTCTAAATGTTAAACCGCCTACTTTGGTATGGAAGGTACAGATCTGAATTAACTATGTGATGGAAAAACAGGTTTCACAGATTGATATGATAATTTCAGATCTGCAGCGTGTCAGCAAATCAAAATATATTCAGACCTAAAATACAGGTGCTTAAGCAGTTCATCGGGTCCAGATGAGATTTTTCTATACAAAGAGGATGTCCTAAGAATGAAAAAGGGAACTATAACTACGACTGCACAGGAAAATATCAGATCTGAAATCACCATTTACGTTACGGAGAAGAACAGGGAAGAACAACACTATACTTCGATAAACTCACAGAAACCCTAGACGGGATCTATGGGAAAGAGCAAAGAAAGACTCACCAGGGCTGATTGAATGCGGAGGCATGCGGACGAAACTCTGGTCGAATCAGGTTGATGCAGCGGCCGTTGTTGGGGCAGAGGCGAAGGTCAACGGCGCCGGCAGCGCTCGAGTACTGAGGCGACGCGAGGTGGAAGAAAGACGAAGAGGCAAGGGGAGGAAAGGAAAGGGATCCTCGGTCCTATTTATAAGACGAAGGGATAAGCGATAGGCACAGGAATCAAGGAGCCCTAAAAATGGATATGTGAGAGAGTTGTCGCCTCGATTTTCGGAGGTTCATTAATAAAAGTAAGGTATATACGGTTTTTTAATGAACAGGTGACGTCATAATGGTTTACTATACTCTTGGAAGATGACGTCATGGCGGATTACAAGGTTTACTCGAAGGTACTGAAGAAGAAATTTTCCTAAGTGTTGAAGATTGACATGAACAGGTTCAAATCAATCTGGGCCTAATGTTGGGGATATAACTACTGAGTATAAACCGCCCAGGAGGGGCCGAGTTATACCTGTAATGAGTTATCCATATTGAAGCCCATGAAGACAAGGAGTATGGCGCTCTACGAAGGATATTAACAAGAAGGCCCAAAAGCCCACAGGCGGATTAGGGCCTGTAGATGTAAACCGCCATATGGTAGTTGACTTGTGTTGTAAGATAAGAAAGGGTAGAAATCGAGTCGGACACGTTTATGAGCCGGTCGGGATTCTGTGAACCACCGGGCATCAACCTGTGTATATAAAGGGATGACCCGGCGGTGGTTTATGGACACCAGACAACAACTCGAGAGCCAGGTCAAGCGAATTCGCTCCCTGGTCATCGAAACCCTAGCAATTCCACATCAACTAGATTAGGCCTTTACCTTCACCGCAAGGGGCCGAACCAGTATAAACTCCTTGCGTCCTTTGTCCCGCTTTAACCCCTTTAAGATAACTCATCGCAATGGCTCCACGACTAAGTCCTCACACTAGCACATCTGCCGTGACTAACCCACGACAGGCCCCAAGATGGGATCTCACGGGTACAGAAGGTTGCGGCAGTGGAAATAGGGTTTCGTGGTGCTCCCGTATGTTTTTGGGGTATATGGGTATATATAGGAGTAAGAAGTAGGTCGGTGGAGCTGTGAGGGGCCCACGAGGGTGGGGGTGTGCCCAGGGGGCAGGCGCGCCTCCCTACCTCGTGGCCTCCTCGATTGTCTCTTGACGTCCACTCCAAGTTCCCTGGATCAAGTTTGTTCCAAAAATAACTCTCCCAAAGGTTTCATTCCGTTCGGATTCTGTTTGATATTCCTGCTACCTCTTGAGCACTGCGTTGGTTTTCCCTTGAAGAGGAAAGGGTGATGCAGTAAAGTAGCATAAGTATTTCCCTCGGTTTTTTAGAACCAAGGTATCAATCCAGTAGGAGACCACGCGCAAGTCCCACGCACCTACACAAACAAATAAGAACCTCGCAACCAACGCGATAAAGGGGTTGTGAATCCCTTCACGGTCACTTACGAGAGTGAGATCTGATAGAGATGATAAGATAATATTTTTGGTATTTTTATGATAAAGACTAAAAGTAAAGAAAGCAAAATAAACGGCAAAAGTAATAGCTTGTTGATGAGAGATTAATATGATGGAAAATAGACCCGGGGGCCATAGGTTTCACTAGTGGCTTCTCTCAAGATAGCATAAGTATTACGGTGGGTAAACGAATTACTGTCGAGCAATTAATAGAATTGAGCATAGTTATGAGAATATCTAGGTATGATCATGTATATAGGCATCACGTTCGTGACAAGTAGACCGACTCCTGCCTGCATCTACTACTATTACTCCACACATCGACCGCTATCCAGCATGCATCTAGAGTATTAAGTTCATAAGAATGGAGTAACGCTTTAAGCAAGATGACATGATGTAGAGGGATAAACTCATGCAATATGATATAAATCCCATCTTTTTATCCTCAATGGCAACAATACAATACGTGTTGTTTCTCCTACTGTCACTAGGATAGAGCACCACAAGATTGAACCCAAAGCTAAGCACTTCTCCCATTGCAAGAAAGATCAATCTAGTAGGCCAAACCAAACTGATAATTCGAAGAGATTTGCAAAGATAACCAATCATACATAAAAGAATTCAGAGGAGATTCAAATATTGTTCATAAATAATCTAGATCATAAACCCACAATTCATCGGATCTCGAAAAACACACCACAAAAAGAAGAGTTACATCAAATAGATCTCCAAGAAAATCAAGGAGAACTTTGTATTGAGATCCAAAGAGAGAGAAGAAGCCATCTAGCTAATAACCATGGACCTGAAGATCTGAGGTAAACTACTCACACATCATCAGAGAGGCTATGGTGTTGATGTAGAAGCCCTCCATGATCAATGCCCCCTCTGGCAGGACGCCGGAAAAGGCCCCAAGATGGGATCTCACGGGTACAGAAGGTTACGGCAGTGGAATTGGGTTTTCGTGGTCGCTTCTGATGGTTTGGGGGTACGTAGGTATTTATAGGAGGAAGAAGTAGGTCGGTGGAGCCACGAGGGGCCCACAAGGGTGGAGGGCGCGCCCAGGGGGGTAGGCGCGCCCCCTACCTTGTGGCTTCCTCGTATGTTGCTTGGCATCCACTCCAAGTCCTCTAGATCATGTTTGTTCTGAAAATCATGTTCCCGAAGGTTTCATTCTGTTTGGACTCCGTTTGATATTCTTTTTCTGCGAAACACTAAAATAGGCAAAAAAACAGCAATTTGGGCTGGGCCTCCGGTTAATAGGTTAGTCCCAAAAATAATATAAAACTGTATAATAAAGCACATTAGACATCCAAAACAGAATATAATATAGCATGGAACAATAAAAAATTATAGATACGTTGGAGACGTATCAAGCATCCCCAAGCTTAATTCCTGCTCGTCCTCGAGTAGGTAAATGATAAAAAGACATAATTTTTGATGTGGAATGCTACTTAGAATAATTTCAATGTAATTCTATTATTTGTGGTATGAATATTCAGATCCGAAAGATTCAAGATAAAAGTTTAATATTGACATAAAAGTAATAATACTTCAAGCATACTAACTAAGCAATTATGTCTTCTCAAAATAACATGGCCAAAGAAAGTTCATCCCTACAAAATCATATAGTTTGGTCATGCTCCATTTTTGTCACACAAGAATGCTCTCACCATGCACAACCCCGATGACAAGCCAAGTAATTGTTTCATACTTTAGTAATCTCAAAACTTTTTCAACTTTCATGCAATATATGAGCGTGAGCCATGGATATAGCACTATGAGTGGAATAGAATATGATGATGGGGGTTATGTGGAGAAGACAAAAAAGGAGAAAGTCTCACATTGACGCGGCTTATCAACGAGCTAGGGAGATGCCCATCGATTGATGTCAACGCAAGGAGTAGGGATTGCCATGCAACGGATGCACTAGAGCTATAAATGCATGAAAGCTCAACAAAAGAAACAAAGTGGGTGTGCATCCAACTTGCTTGATCACGAAGACCTAGGGCATTTGAGGAAGCCCATTGTTGGAATATACAAGCCAAGTTCTATAATGAAAAATTCCCACTAGTATATGAAAGTGACAAAACAAGAGACTCTCTATCATAAAGATCATGGTGCTACTTTGTAGCGACCCGACCTTAGACGGTCAAGTCTCTGTGCTTAAGTGTCATCCCTGGATCGGTATGCTGACACACATAGTTCTCGAGGATTTATAACAGAGGTAAATCACATGTATAAAGTAACGTAAATACTATTACCTCAATCCAAACAGTGGAATTAACAACAAGGTTGTGGATTCCCATCAACACCAACGACAAAGTTGAGTGTAGAAATCATAACCCTAATGTATCACTTACTCGTCGTAAGATCCTGCAACATGAGACGTTGCCGCTACAAAGGGTCAGTACATTGAATGTACTAGCAAATTCACACCATAGGATAATGATGAATAAAGACTATCACTACATGCATATATGGTTGGTGGAAAAGCTCTATGGTTATAATGTTTTTGCGAAAAGCCAAGTTTTTCCTACTTCAAAGGAATATATTTTATTTAACTACAAGGTTGGTTGATAAATATTGAGAAGGTTCCTCCAACTCAATCCCAAAATAATAATCATTAACACAATCAAAATAATTAAATAAAGTGTTGAGATCAACATGATAATCCAAGAACCAGATACTCAAGATGTCCATAACCGGGGACACGGCTAACCATGATTAGTTTGTACACTCTGCAGAGGTTTGTGTGCTTTTCCCCACAAGACTCGATCGCCTCCATTGGATTTCTCGCACTACATGGTGTTTGAGAAACGGATGACCGAGACACAGTCTTTTAGAAACATTAACTCTTTGCTCCGGGCAGACCATACCAACCTACATCCCTCTACCTGCTGATCCACCTCTTCAAGAGCTCATGCAACTTACTCAACTATGCTAGAGCCCATAATAGCTTGTGGCTGCACACGGAAGTTTCTAGCATGAAAATATCTTAGTTCCCTTTTAGCCTGGGTGGCGGACCTTAGGATGATCACACGGGTACTCCGGGATATCCTAGGACAACACTGGATTCTCCAGGTGCCCGACAAGCAATCCACCCAAATGTGTATTAATTTGCCACCTTAAGTCGAACCATTAATTAACAATCTCACATCTGTCATGGATTCGCTCACCCAAACCACGTCTACGAGCATAGCATGGCAATATAAGCATAACGTAGAAGTAACTCCCAAGGGTTTGAATATAACATGGCAATAGGTTCTACCTCATCAACTACTTCCCAATCCACATGTTAATCACATCCTAATCATGCAATGTTTGAGGATTGGAGCTAATGCATAAAAACATGGTATGAAAAGAGTATGATCAATGTGTTACTTGCCTTGCTGACGATCCGCAAAACCTAGGGACTCGTGGTAGCACGCTTCGCACTCCGGGAACTCTATCGCAAACAAACAATAGAATACATAAGCAATCAAGCAAAGATGCATGGGTAAAACTCAAATAAGAAGAATTGACCAGAAAGTTCAACTTAAGTACTCCGGTTTGCAAAAAGAATCAAATCAAACGGAGCAACGAAACTCAAATTGTGAAAGAAACAAGATCTGTTTACTATATAGACTAAAGTAAAATTTTACAGTACCAAGATCTTGTTCAAGTTGATTAAATAGAAAGAGGGTTTAGAGACGAAGATCTAGGCGCTTGAATCGCTTGATTCCGATAAACGAGCGAAAAGATAAACTGAAACGAAAATCGGATCAGAGATCGCGATCGAAAATAATAGCGGAAAATCCGAGAAAAAGAAAAACTGACGAATAGGCTAACGAACGAACGTTCGTTGTCTGCGGCTAATGAGAGAAAACCGTTCGCTAAAACGAACATATGGATGAACATCCGCTAAAAACTAAACCGAGAAAATCGGCGAACTGATCTAAAAAAATGAACTAGGGTTTTCTAAAAAACCCGATCGGTTTTAGAATAAACCGAACAGCGGCGGCGGCGTATACCTCCGGCGGGGGCTCCGGCGAGGCGGGGCTGCGGTAGAGGGGTGCGCGGGCGGCGGTGGCGCGGGCTTGGTGGCGGTTGCGGCGGGCGGCGGGGTTCGGTGGTGGTGGGGGGGGGGGTCCGGGGGCGGCGTATTTAAAGGAGGGGGGTTGCTTGGGGGAGGGGCAAGGCGGCGCGGGAGAGTCCTGGCCGGACTCGGCGTCGCGGGTGGCGGCAGCCTCTGCGTCGGGGACGAGGTGGACGCGCGGCTGGGCTGGGTTGGATGGCTGGGCTTCGGCCCAGTCGGCGAAGAGAAGATTTTTTTAAAATAATTCCGCCAAAACTTAAATAAATCCTACAAAAATAAATAAAAATCTAAAAATTCCAAAACAAATTTTCACCATCTAAATAAAATATTTAGAACAAGATGAACATTTTCTTGGCCCTAAAATGCAACTTTGAAAAATGTGCAATTTTTATAATGCAAATAAAATAACAATAAAATCCGAATAAAATCAAATATTTGATTTTAATATTTTTCCTCCAATATTTCATTTATTTTGGAGAAGTCATATTATCTCCTCTCATGCATTTTAATGTGAAATATTTTTGGAGAGAAAATTAATTAAAACCAAAAATCCTCATTTCAATATTTAACAAAACTCAAATATGAAAACAGGGAAATCCCCAACTCTCTCCGAGGGTCCTTGAGTTGCTTAGGATTTCGAGGATCACGAAACGAAATGCAGCAAAATATGATATGCATGAATGATCTATGTATAACATTCCAAATTGAAAATTTGGGATGTTACATACTTTGAAGCACAAGTATGGAAAAAAAGATAGTAGCATTGTCCCTTCTTTCTTTATTTATTTTTATTTTCTTTTTTTCTTCTTTTTTTGGGCCTTCCTTTTTTATTTGGACTTTTTTTCTTCTTTTTTTATCTTGGGACAATGCTCTATGAATGATGATCATCACACTTCTATTTATTTACAACTCAATGGTTACAACTCGATACTAGAACAAAGTATGACTCTATATGAATGCCTCCGGCGGTGTACCAGGATGGGCAATGAATCAAGAGTGACATGTATGAATAATATGCATGGTGGCTTTGCCACAAATACGATGTCAACTACATGATCATGCAAGGCAACATGACAATGATGAAACATGTCATGATAAATGGAACGCTGGAAAGTTGCATGGCAATATATCTCTGAATGGCTATGGAAATGCCATAATAGGTAGGTATGGTGGCTGTTTTGAGGAAGATATAAGGAGGTTATGTGTGATAGAGCGTATCGTATCACGGGGTTTGGATGCACCGGCGAAGTTTGCACCAACTCTCAAGGTGAGAAAGGGCAATGCATGGTGCCGAAGAGGCTAGCAATGATGGAAGGGTGAGAGTGCGTATAATCCATGGACTCAACATTAGTCATAAAGAACTCACATACTTATTGCAAAAATCTACAAGTCATCAAAAACCAAGCACTACGCGCATGCTCCTAGGGGGATAGATTGGTAGGAAAAGACCATCGCTCGTCCCCGACCGCCACTCATAAGGAGGACAATCAAAGAACACCTCATGTTTCAAATTTGTTACACAACATTTACCATACGTGCATGCTACGGGACTTACAAACTTCAACACAAGTATTTCTCAAATTCACAACTACTCAACTAGCACAACTTTAATATTACTACCTCCATATCTCAAAACAATCATCAAGCATCAAACTTCTCTTAGTATTCAACGGACTTACAAGAAAGTTTTTACTAATCATGGGTGCCTATCACATTAGGACTAATTTCTCAATTTAAGCAAATTACCATGATGTTTTGTAGAACTCTCAAAATGATATAAGTGAAGCATGATAGAACAATAGTTTCTATAAAACAAAACCACCGCCGTGCTCTAAAAGATATAAGTGAAGCACTAGAGCAAAAACTATATAGCTCAAAAGATATAAGTGAAGCACATAGAGTATTCTAATAAATTCCGAATCATGTGTGTGTCTCTCTCAAAAGGTGTGTACAGTAAGGATGATTGTGCAAAACTAAAAATCAAAGACTCAAATCATACAAGACGCTCCAAGCAAAACACATATCATGTGATGAATAAAAATATAGCCCCAAGTAAGGTTACCGATGAACGAAGACGAAAGAGGGGATGCCTTCCGGGGCATCCCCAAACTTTGGATTTTTGGTGTCCTTAGATTTACCTTGGGGTGCCTTTGGCATCCCCAAGCTTTGGCTCTTGCCACTCTTTGTTTCATAATCCATCAAATCTTTACCCAAAACTTGAAAACTTCACAACACAAAACTCAACAGAAAATCTCATGAGCTCCGTTAGCGAAAGAAAACAAAACACCACTTCAAGGTACTGTAATGAACTCATTCTTTATTTATATTGGTGTTAAAACTACTGTATTCCAACTTCTCTATGGTTTATAAACTCTTCTACTAGCCATAGATTCATCAAAATAAGCAAACATCACATGAAAAACAGAATCTGTCAAAAACAGAATAGTCTGTAGTAATCTGTAACTAACGCAAACTTCTGGAACTCTAAAACTTATACCAAAATTGGACGAGCTAAATAATTTGTTTATTGATCTGCTTCAATTGGAATCAGTATTTTATCACGTTCTGGTGATTTTTAACAATTGCTTTCTTGAACAGAAAGTTTCTGGAATTTTCAGCAAGATCAAATAACTATCATCCAAGAAGATCCTATAGGTTTAACTTGGCACAAACACTAATTAAAACACAAAACCACATCTAACCAGAGGCTAGATCAAAGATTTATTCCTAAACAGAACAAAAAACAAAAACTAAAATAAAATTGGGTTGCCTCCCAACAAGCGCTATCGTTTAACGCCCTTAGCTAGGCATAAAAGCGAGGATAGATCTAGGTATTTCCATAATAATGGTAAGGCAAGTCATGAAAACTTCTCTCATATTCTCTATGTTCAGCAACAAGTTTTCTTTGAGGCAATCAAAAATAATCAAAAGGGCTAAATTTAATGGGACAAAAGTCCCCAAGATCAATCTCGGGAGGTATGGGTTCCTCCTTTGGCCCCTTATATTGCACAACCAATTCATCATTACAAGCATTCTTTGGCAAAAAGTCACAAGCCTTTGTTCAAGAGAAAAACTTAACCCATTATTCTGAATGGCAAAATCATCATTAAGTTCAGAAATTCTATCAATTAGAACATAGGCTGGAACCTTTTTTCTAAGATTTTCATTATAAGCAACATGATCCAAAGATTGTAAACGCATTATGTCTTCTTGGTTAAAAAGGATAGCTTCTATGGGAGGACGACCAGCATCCACCCTATAATGTACAAAAATTTCTTTATCCTCTTTCAATATGAATCTGAACTCATGAGCCAAAAAGATAGTAGCGGCACGCTTAACAGAAGAGTGCTCAATATTGGAAAATTCTAGGAAAATTCTTTGTATGCAAGGATGCATATGAAGAAATTACCTTTCAAGTTCAACTACGAGCAGAGATATCGCATCTGCAAGGCTACTAGTTCTATGAAGAATAGAGCCACCCATGATGGGCAAAGCACCGGCACAAGTAAAAAAATCTTGGATAACTCCTTTCCCAATAATATTACCACTACCGACTCGAAACTTTTTAGTATGCAAGATAGTAGGTTCCTCAAGAGGATCATCAAAGGCATCAAAGTTTCCCATGTTATTATTATTGCTTTCATTAGCGATAACCTCCCCAGATTCAGACATGGTGAAAGAAAGGCGAGCGGAAAGAGAGCGAATGGAAAAAGAGGGCGAATAGAATGGCAAGGGTGAAGTGGGGGAGAGGAAAACGAGAGGCAAATGGCAAATAATGTAATGCGAGGGATAAGAGTTTGTGATGGGTACTTGGTATGTCTTGACTTGTGCGTAGACTCCCTGGCAATGGCGCCAGAAATCCTTCTTGCTACCTCTTGAGCACTGCGTTGGTTTTCCCTTGAAGAGGAAAGGGTGATGCAGTAAAGTAGCATAAGTATTTCCCTCAGTTTTTGAGAACCAAGGTATCAATCTAGTAGGAGACCACGCGCGAGTCCCACGCACCTACACAAACAAATAAGAACCTCGCAACCAACGCGATTAAGGGGTTGTCAATCCCTTCACGGTCACTTACAAGAGTGAGATCTGATAGAGATGATAAGATAATATTTTTGGTATTTTTATGATAAAGACTAAAAGTAAAGAAAGCAAAATAAACGGCAAAAGTAATAGCCTGTTGACGGGAGATTAATATGATGGAAAATAGACCCGGGGGCCATAGGTTTCACTAGTGGCTTCTCTCAAGATAGCATAAGTATTACGATGGGTAAACGAATTACTGTCGAGCAATTGATAGAATTGAGCATAGTTATGAGAATATCTAGGTATGATCATGTATATAGGCATCACGTCTGCGACAAGTAGACCGACTCCTGCCTGCATCTACTACTATTACTCCACACATCAACCGCTATCCAGCATGCATCTAGAGTATTAAGTTCATAAGAATGGAGTAACGCTTTAAGCAATATGACATGATGTAGAGGGATAAACTCATGCAATATGATATAAACCCCAACTTTTTATCCTCGATTGCAACAATACAATATGTGTCGTTTCCCCTACTGTCACTGGGATAGAGCACCGCAAGATTGAACCCAAAGCTAAGCATTTCTCCCATTGCAAGAAAGATCAATCTAGTAGGCCAAACCAAACTGATAATTCGAAGATACTTGCAAAGATAACCAATCATACATAAAAGAATTCAGAGGAGATTCAAATATTGTTCATAGATAATCTGGATCATGAACCCACAATTCATCGGATCTCGGCAAACACACCGCAAAAAGAAGAGTTACATCAAATAGATCTCCAAGAAAATCAAGGAGAACTATGTATTGAGATCCAAAGAGAGAGAAGAAGCCATCTAGCAAATAACTATGGACCCGATGGTCTAAGGTAAACTACTCACACATCATCAGAGAGGCTATGGTGTTGATGTAGAAGCCCTCCGTGATCAATGCCCCCTCCGGCAGGACGCCGGAAAAGGCCCCAAGATGGGATCTCATGGGTACAGAAGGTTGCGGCGGTGGAATTAGGTTTTTGTGGTCACTTCTAATGGTTTGGAGGTACGTAGGTATATATAGGAGGAAGAAGTAGGTCGGTGGAGCCACGAGGGGCCCACGAGGGTGGAGGGCGCGCCCAGGGGGGTAGGCGCGCCCCCTACCTCTTGGCTTCCGCGTCTGTTTCTTGACTTCCACTCCAAGTCCGCTGGATCATGTTTGTTCCGAAAATCACGTTCCCGAAGGTTTCATTCTGTTTGGACTCCGTTTGATATTCTTTTTCTGTGAAACACTGAAATAGGCAAAAAAACAGCAATTTGGGCTGGGCCTCCGGTTCATAGGTTAGTCCCAAAAATAATATAAAAGTGTATAATAAAGCCTATTGAACATCCAAAACATAATATAATATAGCATGGAACAATAAAAAATTATAGATACCTTGGAGACGTATCAATTCCTTTTCTGCGAAACACTGAAATAGGCAAAAAAAACAGCAATTTGCACTGGGCCTTTGGTTACTAGGTTAGTCCCAAAAATAATATAAAAGTGTATAATAAAGCCCATTAAACATCCAAAACAGATAATATGATAGCATGGAACAATAAAAAATTATAGATATGTTGGAGACGTATCAAGCATCCCCAAGCTTAATTCATGCTCGTCCTCGAGTAAGTAAATGATAAAAACAGAATTTTTGATGTGGAATGCTACCTAACATAATTTTCTAAGTGATTCTCTTTATTGTGGCATGAATGTTCAGATCCGAAAGATTCAACATAAAAGTTTAATATTGACATAAAAATAATAATACTTCAAGCATACTAACAAAGTAATCATGTCTTCTCAAAATAACATGGCCAAAGAAAATTCATCCCTACAAAATCATATAGTTTGGTCATGCTCCATTTTCGTCACACAAGAATGCTCTCATCATGCACAACCCTGATGACAAGCCAAGCAATTGTTTCATACTTTAGTAATCTCAAACTTTTTTCAACTTTCACGCAATACATGAGCGTGAGCCATGGACATAGCACTATGGGTGGAATAGAATATAATTATGGGGGTTATGTGGCGAAGACAAAAAAGGAGAAAGTCTCACATTGACCCGGCTAATCAACAGGATAGGGAGATGCCCATCAATTGATGTCAATGTAAGGAGTAGGGATTGCCATGCAACGGATGCACTAGAGCTATAAATGTATGAAAGCTCAACAAAAGAAACTAAGTGGGTGTGCATCCAACTTGCTTGCTCACGAAGACCTAGGGCATTTGAGGAAGCCCATTGTTGGAATATACAAGCCAAGTTATATAATGAAAAATTCCCACTAGTATATGAAAGTGATAAAACAAGAGACTCTCTATCATAAAGATCATGGTGCTACTTTGAAGCACAAGTGTGGAAAAAGGATAGTAGCATTGTCCTTTTATTCTTTTTTTGGGCCTTCCTTTTTTTTATTTGGCCTTTTTTTGGCCTTTCCCTTTTTTGGCCTTTCTCTTTTTTCGGGACAATGCTCTAATGATGATCATCACACTTCAATTTATTTACAACTCAAAGATTACAACTCGATACTAGAACAAAGTATGACTCTATATGAATGCCTCCGGTGGTGTACCGGGATGGGCAATGAATCAAGAGTGACATGTATGATAAATTATGCATGGTGACTTTGCCACAAATACGATGTCAACTACATGATCATGCAAGGCAATATGACAATGATGAAGCGTGTCATAATAAATGAAACGGTGGAAAGTTGCATGGCAATATATCTCGGAATGACTATGGAAATGCCATAATAGGTAGGTATGGTGGCTGTTTTGAGGAAGATATAAGGAGGTTTATGTGTGATAGAGCGTATCATATCACGGGGTTTGGATGCATCGGCGAAGTTTGCACCAACTCTCAAGGTGAGAAAGGGCAATGCACGGCACCGGAGAGGCTAGCAATGATGGAAAGGTGAGAGTGCGTATAATCCATGGGCTCAACATTAGTCATAAAGAACTCACATACTTATTGCAAAAATTTACAAGTCATCAATAACCAAGCATTACGCGCATGCTCCTAGGGGGATAGATTGGTAGGAAAACACCATCGCTCGTCCCCGACCGCCACTCATGAGGATGACAATCAAAGAACACCTCATGCTTTAAATTTGTTACACAACGTTTACCATACGTGCATGCTACGGGACTTGAAAACTTCAACACAAGTATTTCTCAAATTCACAACTACTCAACTAGCACAACTCTAATATTACCATCTTCATATCTCAAAACAATCATCAAGTATCAAACTTCTCATAGTATTCAATGCACTTTTTATGAAAGTTTTTATTATTACTATCTTGGATGCCTATCATATTAGGACTAATTTTATAGCCAAAGATAATTACCATGCTGTTCTAAAGGACTCTCAAAATAATATAAGTGAAGCATGAGAGATCAATAATTTCTATAAAATAAAACCACCACCGTGCTCTAAAAGATATAAGTGAAGCACTAGAGCAAAATTATCTAGCTCAAAAGATATAAGTGAAGCACATAGAGTATTCTAATAAATTTTGATTCATGTGTGTCTCTCCCAAAAAGGGTGTGTACAACAAGGATGATTGTGGTAAACTAAAAGCAAAGACTCAAATCATACAAGACGCTCCAAGCAAAACACATATCATGTGGTGAATAAAAATATAGCCTCAGGTGAAGTTACCGATGAACGAAGAAGAAAGAGGGGATGCCTTCCGGGGCATCCCCAAGCTTAGGCTTTTGGTTGTCCTTAAATTTTACCCTTGGGTGCCTTGGGCATCCCCAATCTTAGGCTCTTGCTACTCCTTATTCCATAATCCATCAAATCTTTACCCAAAACTTGAAAACTTCACAACACAAAACTCAACAGAAAATCTCATGAGCTCCGTTAGCGAAAGAAAACGAACCACCACTTCAAGGTACTGTAATGAACTCATTCTTGATTTATATTGATGTTAAACCTACTATATTCCAACTTCTCTATGGTTTATACCCTCCGATACTAGCCATAGATTCATCAAAATAAGCAAACAACGCACGAAAAACAGAATCTGTCAAAAACAGAACAGTCT
This sequence comes from Triticum aestivum, assembly GCF_018294505.1. NCBI lineage: Eukaryota > Viridiplantae > Streptophyta > Magnoliopsida > Poales > Poaceae > Triticum > Triticum aestivum. The sequence continues at coordinate 437,122,521 of NC_057794.1, forward strand.
ATAGTAATAAGATTTGTTCGAATACTTATGGAACTCCAAAAATTCTTAAAAACTAGAAAAGCCTGGAAAATATGTGTATTGATCTACTTCAAAAAGAATTGGTATTTTATCGCGTTCTGGTGAATTTTAACAATTATTTTTGTGAGCGCAAAGTTTTTGTCTTTTTCAGCAAGATCAAACAACTATCACCCAAGAAGATCCTATTGGTTCTACTTGGCAGAAACACTAATTAAAACATGAAAACACATCTAAGCAGAAGCTAGATGAATTATTTATTACTAAACAGAACAAAAAGCAAGAAAGAAAAATAAATTGGGTTGCCTCCCAACAAGCTCTATCGTTTAACGCCCCTAGCTAGGCATAAAGGAAAGAATAGGTCTAGGTATTATCATCTTTGGTTTTTAATTTTTTAGCGGAGTCATGCTCGAATCCGGGAGGTTCTTTACGTTTCCATTCATATTCGGAAATTTTTAGATCTAAAGAATCCAACCGCTTATTGCAAAGGGTAATCAACATATTCATGCGGAGGAGATTTCCGCTAACACACTTAAGAGTTTCAAGAGACTATTGTAAAATTTTCGTTACTTTGCAAATCTTCTCAAAAACTTGTGTATTTTCCTGGGTATGATGTGGCCCCTTTTGTTGAGGTAGTGTTCCCACTATTCCCCCTATGATTTCATGCGCAATACTGGGATAAATTTCGATAAAATTTCCTTTGGCAACACAATCCAAGAGTTGTCTATGGAACATATTTAGTCCAACATAAAAATTGCAAAGTAAAATTCTAAAACTCACCTCTAAGGTGCAATTACGATAAGATTCCATCATCCTATACCAAGCATCTTTTAAGTTTTCTCCTTGTTTTTGTTTGAAGTGAAGAACTTCAAACTTGGGAGACAGAGGAGCAGATAAAGGACTGGCCATGACGACACGGCGACACAAGAAGCAAGCGAAAAGAGACGAACAGAAAAAAGGGCGAATAAAATGGCAAAGGTGAAGTGGGGGAGAGGAAAACGAGAGGCAAATGGCAAATAATGTAATGCGAAGGATAAGAGTTTGTGATGGGTATTTGGTATGTCTTGACTTGTCTTGACTTGGCGTAGATCTCCCCGGCAACGGCGCTAGAAATCGCACGTTGGCGGGAGATCAAATCTTGACTTTACTTGGTGTAAGCCTCCCCGGCAACGGTGCCAGAAATCCTTCTTGCTACCTCTTGAGCACTGTGTTGGTTTTCCCTTGAAGAGGAAAGGGTGATGCAACAAAGTAGCATAAGTATTTCCCTCAGTTTTTGAGAACCAAGGTATCAATCCAGTAGGAGACTACACGCAAGTCGCCTCGTACCTACACAAACAAATAAGAACCTTGCAACCAACGCGATAAAGGGGTTGTCAATCACTTCACGTCCACTTGCAAATCTGATAGATATAACAAGATAAATATTTTTTGTATTTTTATGATATAGATTAGAAAGTAAAGATTGCAAAGTAAAATAGATTGGAAACTTATATGATGGAAAATAGACCCGGGGGCCATAGGTTTCACTAGTGGCTTCTCTCAAGATAGCATAAGTATTACGGTGGGTGAACAAATTACTGTCGAGCAATTGATAGAAAAGTGCATAGTTATGAGAATATCTAGGCATGATCATGTATATAGGCATCACGTCCGCGATAAGTAGACCAAAACGATTCTGCATCTACTACTATTACTCCATGCATCGACCGCTATCCAGCATGCATCTAGAGTATTAAGTTCATAAGAACAGAGTAACGCATTAGGCAAGATGACATGATGTAGAGGGATAAACTCATGCAATATGATATAAACCCCATCTTTTTATCCTCGATGGGAACAATACAATGCGTGCCTTGTTGCCCCTGCTGTCACTGGGAAAGGACACCGCAAGATTGAACCCAAAGCTAAGCACTTCTCCCATTGCAAAAAGATCAATCTAGTAGGCCAAACCAAACTGATAATTCAAAGAGACTTGCAAATATAACAAATCATACATAAAAGAATTCGGAGGAGATTCAAATATTGTTCATAGATAATCTTGATCATAAACCCACAATTCATCGGATCTCGACAAACACACCTAAAAAAGAATTACATCGAATAGATCTGCAAGAGAATCGAGGAGAACTTTGTATTGATATCCAAAGAGAGAGAAGAAGCCATCTAGCTAATAACTATGGACCCGAAGGTCTGTGGTAAACTACTCACACATCATCAGAGAGGCTATGGTGTTGATGTAGAAGCCCTCCGTGATCGATTCCCCCTCCGGCAGAGCGCCAGAAAAGGCCCCAAGATGGGATCTCACGGGTACAAAAGGTTGCGGTAGTGGAAATAGGGTTTCGTGGTGCTCCCGGATGTTTTTGGGGTATATGCAGTACAAAAAAAAGACACATCCGTGACATTTTGGGCTGAACGAATTTTTTTTTCTGTCATACATATGACACTTCTATGACGATAATTGTGACAAAACCTGGTATCATCATAGATGTGGTGGGCTCCTACTTCTATGACAAAAAATCATGACAGAAAATGGGCTTTTCGTCCTGGGCGGGCCGGAGACGCAGCTGCATGACATTCTTTGGGCCGTCCATGATGGAAAAAACCATGGTAGAAGCGAGGGGGAGGGAAATTTTGGGGAGTTCTCGGTTACGGTGGGAGGTCGGGGGCCGAGCGATGCGCATTTCTCTCGTACACATATGCGCGTGTGTGCGAGGCGTTGGTTCTAACTGAACCCGAGCGAGGCATTGGGCTCTAACTGAACCCAAGCGATTGCACTGCAGGCTTCGCGTTATTGAACCCGAGCGATTGATCGATGGCTGTTAACTGAACCCGATCAAGAGATTCCTTCGCTACTGCTGCTAATTGAAGCCAATCGATGCTGCCTCTGGATGAACCGTGAGCGTTGCCGGGGGGTTTGGATGAATAGTTCCCGGTAGGGGTGGATGAACAAGACCCCGTGGTGTTGCCTCTGGATGAACAGGACCCCGATCGATCGAGCCGGTTGGGGCTGGATGAACAGGACCCCGTGGAGGGCTGGATGAACAGGACCACCCCGTGGAGGGCAGGATGAACAGTAGACGATGGAGGGCAGGATGAACAGTAGCCCGTGGAGGGGGGGTTGAACAGGAGTCTGCGGAGAGGGCTGGTTGAATAGTAGCCAGTGGAGTAGCGCGCGGTGGAGGCTGGATGAACAGTCGCAGGTGGAGGCTGGAGGGGGTCGACGGTGGAGATGAACAGTATCCCGTGGAGTCCCGTTTTGCGGTACGCCACACCCCTCCCGATGAACAGGACCCCCATTTCGACCGTAGCGCTCCAACACAAGTCCGTTTCATCCATTTTGCGGTACGCCACACCCCTCCCTATCAACAGGACCCCCGTTTCGACCGTAGGAGGTCTGTTTCCTCCATTTTGCGGTACGCCAGACCCTCCCAATGAACAGGATCCTATTTCGAACGTGGCCGGTCGAACACAAGGCTGTTTCCTCCGTTCTGCGGCACGCCAGGCCTCGTTTCCATCGCCTATTCCGTCCAAGCCCTCTCGATGAACACGACGCATTCCGTTGCCTCCCCATGAACACGACACATTCTTTTGCCTCCCCATGGATACGATGCATTCCGTTGCCTCCCCATGAACACGACGACGACGCTGTTTCTCCGTTCCGACCCAGCCATGTACACGAGCCCTGGCCGTACATATGCGCGAGTAGGCGTTCGAGACCCCGCCCGTATGTACACATACGTGGCCATATTTTCTTTCTTGCACCCTGGCCGCCTCTACTACGACACGTGCGCGCCTCCACATCCACCAGTATATATGTACGTACACGTTCCCGACCAGAATGACAATGCTACGTACGCGTCGACCAGGTGGGTCCCGACTGTCAGACACTTCCTTGTGTGCGAAGATGTAGCTGGTGGGTCCCAGCAGTCAGGGGGGCGAAATACGGTGGCACGTCTGGTGGGTCCCGCTGTCAGGTGGAGGAATAATTATTTTGCATGTAATAAGGAGGCACTTCCTTGCTACGACCGTGGACCCAGCTGTCAGCCTCTCCACATACAGTCCACGTCCGATGGAAGCCATTCCATGACCACGTTGACCACGCCACGCCGAGAGCACCAGGGAGGTGGACGACTGCGAGGCCTAGGAAGGGGACGACGCGGAGCCGGGAAAGACGCGGCAGTGGATGCCCATGCGTAGAGGAGTACGAGGGTTCACTTGTTCGCTGTGGTGTGAGGCTGCCGTCGCCGCAGAATAACAGGGGGTGTGAGTGAGTAGAGGGATGGCCTGGCCAGTGGTGGGAGTAGTAGGGGGCGGTGAGGCCTCCGCCGCATCGCAGCCAGCCACGGGAGGCAGGAGCACGAGGCACGACCGGCGCTGGTTTGGGCGGCTGGAGCAAGAAGACCATAGGTTGAAGAAGCACTACGGCCGTTGGATGGACATCGTACGGTCACTGGAGCTAGAATCGTGCATATTGACTAAGTTGACAAAGCCCTCCGTCCCCGTCAACTTAGTAGGCCCACAAGTCAGCCTGCCACTATACTGGGTCCCAGCTAACAGGGGGGGTATTCATTTTTTTATGCGTAATAAGGAGGCACTTCCCTGCGTGCGAAGATATAGCTGGTGGGTCCGAGCTGTCAGCGTCGGTAACGTTTTTTTCGCGAAATACAGAGGGCCTTTCGGTGGGTCCCTGATGTCAGGTGGAGGAATCATTATTTTGCGCATAATAAGGAGGCATTTCCTTGCGTGCGGCCGTGGACCCAACTGTCGGCCGTTGACCACGTTGACCAGGCCACGCCGAGAGCACTGGGGCGGTGGACGACGGCGAGGCCTAGGAAGGGAACGACACGGAGGCAGGGAAGACTCGGCAGTTGTTTCCCACGCGGAGGGGAGTACGACTGTACGAGGGTTTACTGGTTCGTCTGCCGTCGCCGGAGAATAATAGCAGGTGTGGGTGAGTAGAGGGATGGCTATGCCAGCGATGGGAGTACGGTGGGGTGGTGAGGCCTGCGAGGCAGCAGAGCCGGCCGCGGGGAGGAGGGAGCAGGCAGTCCCACCGGCGCCTGTTTGAGCGGCTGGAGCAGGAAGAGCAGAGATTGAAGAAGCACGATGGCCGTTGGATGGCCATCCAACAGTCACTGCTTGTGTGTCAACCTTTTTTTAGGAAAGCCTCAAATCTGTGGAAAACAGCATACAGCCCATCTGCCATTATTTCTAATAATTTACAGCCCATTTGCTAATTATTAAGGTTTTTTTGGAGCCATATTCTTTTTGTTGGCATTACAGCCCATATTGTGGCCACGGTTAAAAAATTATACAAAATTTTGCATATTTCGGTGCGGTCCGAACTGTTTTTAATCCCGAAATTTCGACTCACATTCAAACTGATTTTAAAAATAAATGTATATCAATATAAAATCCAACAAATTCTCCATGCATAAAAAATTAATGTAATTTCAAATCTCGAAATGAAAAAAAGATATTTGAAACTAATTGCCGGTTTGATGTGTTTTAAAAATGTACAGCCCATTTCTCATTACTGATGGGCCATTTTCTCGGCCAGCCGAATGAAAGCTCTCCTCGTCTTGAAAGATTTGCATCCCAGCAGGCCTGACAAAGCGACTTACTTGGCAAATCACAAAAAAACTGGGCTGTGGCCGTGGACCCAGCTGTCAGCCTCTCCACGTACAGTACTCTTCCGATGGAATGTCGTTGACCACATTGACCACGCCGCGCCGAGAGCACCAAGGCGGTGGACGACGGTGAGGCCTAGGAAGGGGACGACGCGGAGCCGGGGAAGACGCGGCAGTGGATGCCCATGCGAAGAGGAGTACGAGGGTTCACTGGTTCGGCTGCGGTGTGAGGCTGCCATCGCCGCAGGGCCTGGCGAGCGGTGGGAGTAGTAGGGGCGATGAGGCCTCATCGGCAGCACAGCCGGCCACTAGAGGCAGGAGCAGGCGGTCTCCCCGGCGCTAGTTTGGGCGGCTGGTGCAAGAAGAGCAGCAATTGAAGAAGCAGCAGGACCGTTCGATTCAAATCCAATGGTTACTGCTGCTAGAATTGTTTGTTGACTAAGTTGACAAGCCCTGCGTACGCGTCAACTTAGTAGGCCCACAGGTCAGCCTCCCAACCGGTGCGCCCCAGATGTTAGTGGGAGGAATCATTTTTTTCGCGTAATAAGGAGGCAGTTGATTGCGTGCGGCCAGGCCAGCGAAGGGAGTAGGGTGGGCTGGGGAAGCCTGCGCGGCATCATAGCGGGCCACAAGAGGAGGGAGCAGGCAGTCCCGTCTACGCTAGTTTAGGCGGCTGGAGCAGGAAGATCAGAGATTGAAGAAGCACGTCGGCCGTTAGATGGACATCCAACACTAACTGCTGCTAAAATCGTGTGTTCACTGTCAAAGCCTTGCGTAAACAAGTCAGCCTCGAAATCTGTGGCATGTGCAGCCCATTTGCTATTATTTTTATAATTTTTACTCATTTTCTAATTCATATGGAATTTATTGCAGCCCGTTTTCCATTTTTAGAATTGCTGGCCATTTTCTGGTCAGTACCAGGGTCAAAAAATTAACTAAATATGTGGGAAATTTTGAAAATTTGCAAATTTTTGCTAGGGAACGAAATATTCTTAATCCAAAAATTAATAGCCATACTAAAACAAATTTAAAAATAAATTAGTACTATGTCATGTTAAATCCAATGAAATACGTATAAGATATCAGTGAAGAACAAAAACAAAAAAAGAAACTTATATCCCATTTGCTATAATTTTTTTGGAATTTTCAACCCCTTTTCATATTACTTTTAACAGACATTGACCATACTCTTAAGCCAGGCCGGAATGCATCCCTCCTCGTCTTGAAAGATTTGCAGCCCAGTAATTTGGAGAAAACAAATAGGCCTAGCTTGGGTATTCTTCAAAAAGAAATTCTGGGCTACCTGTTTTCCCAAAGAACTGGTGCATGAGCATTTAGATTTATTTATTTATTTACTTATTTATGTTTAGGGGACCATGAGCATGTACCTGGGCCGGATTCATGTGAGAGCCTCCCTTCCAGTTAATTATGGGCTTTTCTATTGGGCCTTCATCAGTGGGCTGCATGTTATCAACAAGTGGAAAATGTGTTCCGAGTTTCAAAAAAATGTGTTCCGTATGATAAATAGTATGCGCTACATATGGTATGGGGCACTAAAGGATCGAACCGTGCAACGACTTACAAAACATTGTGTTTGTCGTTATAACAACACATTTATTCAACCAACAGACGAAATATACTACTGATTGTACATTGAAAACAGCAACAGCAGCAACCAGGGCTGGGGGTGCAACAGAAGCAGTAAGCAGGCTAGAAGAGTGAAGACGCAGCTCTCTCTTCCAAACCAAACATCAGCCATCATTACAAAAGGGCTACCAAAAAGAACAAGTGTATGCATCAAACTAAATAAAGATCCTACTACACCAAGTGTACACATCTAACTAACTGGCTCAGTTAGACGTTACTATTTATTAAGCTGTGGAGATTGGCTGACGGCTTGAACCAGATGGGTGCCTGACGGGGGAAACTCCAGCCAGCAGGTCGAAGTCTGATACTTGCGACCCTCTCTCCTACTTTGGGCTGCAGAGCGTGGTGGCACATATCAGGGTATGGTGCATGCAGAGACGCATGGTACGCTGTGTACACACAGTTTTGCCTGATGAACGAAACCGCGCTGCCATCATGATCCTTGCCGTCGGTTATCTCCTGGTTAATCGGATAATTCAGTCTGACAAACAGAGAGCGTGTACCAAGGCTACTTACCAGCCTCTAGTCAAAAATTCCTAAAGGCCCAGAGAAGCTGGGATCCTACTCAAGACCTTGTAGTGACTGTGATTGTATTCCGCGAAACAACATGTCCGATACTTCCGAACGATCATCAATCTTTCGCCGTCGTCTGATCGAGCCAGGAACCGCCTGCAACTGCCATGCCACTTTTCTTTGAAAGGTTCTAGGATTAGGAAGGGTAGGGACACCAGGCGGCCTACAACATCATATCAAGTTGGAGTCAAATAAAAAAGGGCTCTTGGTTTAGTCAATCTTAAGAACAGCATGTTATGAGCATGAATATTTTTTCAGCAAATGTTGACAGTAATATAAGCAAGCCATCATGATATCATAGGAAAGTAACATACTGCTGTAACAGCCATTTGTAGCGATGACTGGAGTAGGCCAGCAATACGTCCAGCCATAGAAGGAGTCGACAGTGTAAATGAAGCCCTTGTGTTCAATGGCATCAGAGAACCATGGAGGATGTATGATCCTGTTATGGACCATGCAGATTTATCCACTTACCGCAGTGACCTGTCAGATAGGCGAGACCGCGGTTGAAGAACGCAATTAGCCTGAAGTCTTTATAATTCGCAGATCTTGTGGGCACTTGGCAGATTACAACCTTGAGCAAATCAAACTTCGTATCATGTTGGCTACTGTAAGATTCCGAGTATTCTGGGCCGTGGTGCCAAAGCAGTGCAGTGTTAATCGAAGGAAGGGGGATCAATCGCCGGGTGTAGACCTCCACGAGCATCCAGCTGCCGCGACCGTCGACGAGCACCATCCAAGACGTGTTCATGCCGACCCAATACATACCGTTAATGTAGTTGAGGCTGACGGGGATCGGATCACAGTCAAGGGGGTTGATGCTCTCCACCCTACGATTGTTATGCTGCGTGACACGCCGTTTCTAAAGATCAGGCGGCATCGGCAAGAAAGGAGATGTCTTAAAAAGCTCCAGCCTGAGGGCTTTGAGTAAACGGTACAACCCCGACGAGCACGCGGCGAGTGGCATGGTACTGAGATTGTCCACACGCGAAACAATGAGCTTGATTACCAATGTGGGGAGCGAATTCTAGCCACTCTTTCGGCGGACGCTGCTCGGTTCTGCCATTGTTAGTGCTTGGGTTTCGGACGAGGGGGGAGGCACCTTAGCGGGGATGGAAGATTGGACGAGATTATGTGCGGACAAAGATGGAGGAGCGAATATGTGCTGCGGGAAGTGGACAGGTGATGATGACTACAACACGCTGCTTGACTTACAAGACACACACCAGCAGCGTAGGGTCATGTCGATGCCAGACAACTTACTTGAGTGATCACAGTACTGGTACTCCCTACAATGCTATGCCCTAACTTGCTTGAGTAGAGTAGTAGAGTAGGACTCTGCTCTACTACTAGCACCGAAGGAGTAGTATATTCTAATCTAAAATAGTTACAAACTTCAATGCCCGAGCATGGAACTACTATGAACCGTGCTCAAAGACCGTGTCTACGTGGTGTTTGGACATGGGCGACAACCTCAACGCCAACGGTGCTGCTCCCATTGCACCGTATGTGTTTCTGTCCTTCCTGTAGAATTCATGTTTCTACTCTGTATCCTACTACTATGCTAGTCCACATGATTAGTTCATCTCTGTTATAGCCGTCATGATTTATTTTGTGCTTATTCGGATTAAATCTCGTAGTAACTTGCTCATATATTTAACTGGCGCAACGTCCCCTACAGCCACTCCCGTTTCATGGACGGCCTGGTCGATGTTGGAATTTTGCTAGTAGGCCTTTATAAGGCGAGCTCTTCTACCACTTGTATGAGCATGAGAAGAGGAGACCTACATGTGCGCTCCTCCTCCTCGCTCGCCACGCCACGCCTCGTCACGACGCGTCACGGTTTGCGGGATTGAGCCGAGCCGAGGACAGAGCTATACTCCCACGACCTACCCGGCCCACACTATATAGTTTCTCACCACCGTTCTAGATCATTGCACCGCCAAGCAAGTCTTCTCCATCCCTCCTTTCGGTGTGCACCGGGAGAAGGGACAGCAGGCCTCCGGAACCCCGCCTCTCGTGATCCTATACAGGAGAGGGGCGATCAGGTTTTTGGGGAGCGCACTCACGTGACTGCTGGCAGCGACGACTTCTTCCCCGACCTCGGCAACCTCATCCTCGACGACATGGGCGACAACGTCAACACCGGCGGTGCTGCTCCCGCTGCACCGTATGTGATTCTATCCTTCCCGTTCGAGATCGTGGTAGAATTCATGTTTCTAGTATGTGACCTGTTCATCTGCTATGCTAGTTCACATGATTAGTTTAACCTCTATCAATGCTGTCATGATCTATTTCCTATTTATTCGGATTAAATATCATAGTAATTTGCTTGTATTTCCAGCAATCCAAAAACCTGATAATAGGCCCTTCGTCCACTGCTATGAGTGCCCGATGCCGTTTTGTGGCTCGCCGGCGGACATGGTGCATCACCTCACGGATGCGTGCAGCGGTCACTGCTGGCCCTTGGCGGAGAACATCAAGTACGAGACGTGCTACCCGCTCACCATGCCGGAGTCGTTGGAGGATCACCGCCGCCTGCTAGTCTCAGAGGAGGACGGAAGCGTCTTCCTCTTGATCGTGGGCACCGGCGAGGCCCGCGCAGGCCGCCGCCCCGTCTCTGTAATGTGCGTCAGGGGCGACGCCGCTGACGCTGACACTGACACGAGGCCGATGTACGGGTGCGTGGTCAGTGTTACTACCCCTCCGGGTCGCGTGGGCGGCGACACCGGCTCCATCATGCTGACTAGGACTGTGCAGAGCTGGGACCTTCCCGGCGATGTGGACATGGAAGACGCATGGTATAATTTACCCCCCAACACGGTGCATGGGGACTCCAAGGAGGTTCACCTGGACATACGCATTATCAAGTTAAATGTTGATCATTAGTCTTCGCTCAATGCAATCTGCTGTCTAAGCATGTGGAGACTTCCATGCAGAAAGTGCCATGTCATCTGTAGCCAACATGTATAACAATGGATACTCAAAAAATAATTCTTGAAGATCATTTCCTGCAAAGCACAATAAGAGTTATTTCTTCACAAGTTTTGGATGCAGGTTGAACAGTTGAACGCTTTTGTTTGCAAAAGATACTTTTTATCTATTTCACACGGATGTTTGTGAGCTCTAGAGATGAAATAATATCCGAACAAACCTATCCAAATGAACTAACCGAGGCATCTCCATCTTAATTTTCTCTTGCAAGTCGTGCGTGGTCCCTTCATCGTGAAAATGCTTTGACCGTCGCATTGATTTGCATGCATGGATAGCACCACCATATTTTCAAAGGAGGAGCGAGCTCTATATTTCAGCCAAGGCATGCATGATTTGAGGAACTATGGTTGGGCATGCATGTAGAAAAGGGAGGAGAGTAATTTGCATGCGAGGGATTAAAGGAAGGGAGGCCAGCGGCTAGGCATTCAAAGGAGGCTGCATGCAAGATTACACGGGATCCAGATACTAGTCCCAAAATCAGTTCCTCTTTTTGCCGACATGCCTTGGTACGAGAGATTGACAAGTTAGGCCCTGTAAAAATGGATGGAGGGAGTAGTTGTACTAGTGTAGAGGGCGGCACTGCACGGGAGTCTCACCTCTCACCCCGCTCGTGGCGCGGCAGTAAAGCCGTCATATCACAAAACCCAACCACTCCCAGTAATAAGTGGCCTGGTAAAATAAACGGACAAGCAACCATCACATCCCTCCGTCTTTTTTGCATTTCATATCTCTGCATTTACTTTCTCCGGTTCATCTCACACACTCGATCCCTAGCTACTACTCCTGGGGCCAGTTCTTTTGGTGCTTTCATTGAGAGTTCCTCTGTGTCGTCGCCTTTAGGCCCGATGGCTCCTTTGATCATCAACAACAATGCAGTCCAGGGTGAGACTTTGCTCCCTGGACAGATCTTCGTCTTCAGCGGCTTTGCTCTGCGGGCCAATTCACTCGGCCACCTGGAGCAGATCGAAAGCTACGCCCCTGGCCATCAGATCAGGTTTGGAAGCCAAAACTACACGGCTGACATCCACGGGGACTTGATCTTCGACGGATTCGAGCCACAGCCAAGCGCGCCGCACTGTCTCGATGGGCATGATATAGCTCTGCCGCCGAATAGCGCCTTGGAGGCCGCATACGCATCGGTTTCGACCATTGATTCGGAGCCTACTGCGTCGATCGAGGATCAGCGGTTGGACGCTGCCTCAGGGGCTGCGATCTCAGAGGCGATCGAGCCGAACGCTAGCCCCACACTCTGCACTACCCGTGACTCCGAGGATCCAGACTCCTCCCCGGACTCTGAACCCCCCAGTCGAATCTGATTGGGCGCCGATAATGGAGTTCACCGCCGCGGACATCTTTCAGCATTCGCCTTTTGGCGACATCCTGAATTCTCTTAAGTCTCTCTCTTTATCAGGAGAGCCCTGGCCGGACTACGGTCAGCGAGGGTGGAATACGGACGATGAGGAAATTCAAAGCCCACCCACCACCCACTTTGTAGCCACTGTCGACGATCTAACCGACATGCTTGACTTCAGCTCCGAAGACATCGACGGCATGGATGACGATGTAGGAGACGAATAGGAACCAGCACCTGTAGGGCGCTGGAAGGCCACCTCATCATATGATATATATATATATATATGGTGGACACTCCAAAAGATGGAGATGGCGATGGAACAGTGGGTGATGACGCCCCCAAGAAACAGCCAAAGCGCCGGCGTCAGCGGCGCCGCTCTAAATCCCGCCAAAACAAAAACAGTGATTCCGGCACGGGAGATAATACTACCCCGGATAGCGCTGAAGAACACCCACCACAGCAAGATTCGGCACAGGAAGATGGAGAAGCCAGCCCTCATGAGAGAGCGGCAGACCGAGAGGTCGAGGATGATAACTATACGCCTCCCTCCGAAGACGAGGCAAGCCTCAATGACGACGAATTCGTCATACCATCAGACCCCGCCGAACAAGAGCGTTTTAAACGCAGGCTTTTAGCCACGGCAAGCAGCCTCAAGAAAAAGTAGCAACAGCTTAGAGCTGCCCAAGATTTGCTACCTGACAGATGGACTGAAGTCCTTGCGACCGAAGAGTATAAACTCGAATGCCCCTCCAAGAGTTACCCGAAGCGCAGGCCGCTACCCCGATCAGAGGAGGAAGCACCTACATCACCAGCACATGACATGGCAGACCAGCCACCTCGCGGCTGCGATAGAGAGGCCTCTCGGCCCTCCACCCAAGCCATGCCCCGACGCTGCTCAACTAAGGCACGAGAAAATGCGCCCGACCTGCGAGACATACTGGAGGATAAGGCAAGACAAACAAGATCGATCTACGGATCGCGCAGGCGCCCTACGACATGTGACAATGATCTTCACTCCGGATACAATAAATCCGGCCGGGCTGAACACAACAGACATAGCTCTTCTGAGCTGCGTCGTGATATAGTCCAGTACAGAGGCGCCGCACACCCGCTATGCTTCACGAATGAAGTAATGGATCATAAAATCCCAGAGGGTTTCAAACCCGTAAACATCGAATCATACGATGGCACAACATATCCGGCAGTATGCATCGAGGATTATCTCCTTCACATCCACATGGCACGCGGCGATGATCTACACGCCATCAAATACCTCCCGCTCAAACTTAAAGGACCGGCCTGACATTGGCTTAATAGCTTGCCAGCAGACTCAATCGGTTCTTGGGAGGACCTGGAAGCCGCATTCCTCGACAACTTCCAGGGCACTTACGTGCGACCGCTGGATGCCGACGACTTAAGCCACATAATTCAGCAGCCAGAAGAATCAGCCAGACAATTCTGGACACGGTTCCTAACAAAGAAAAACCAGATAGTCGACTGTCCGGACGCAGAGGCCCTAGCAGCCTTCAAGCATAACATCCGCGACGAGTGGCTTGCCCGGCACCTGGGACAGGAAAAGCCGAAATCCATGGCAGCCCTCATGACACTCATGACCCGCTTTTGTGCGGGAGAAGACAGCTGGCTAGCTCGCAGTAACAACTTATCAAAGAACCCTGGTAATTCGGATACCAAGGACAAAAGTGGCAGGACACGTCGGAATAAGCAAAAACGCCGCGTTAACAGCGACAGCAATGAAGACACGGCAGTCAATGCCGGATTCAAAGGCTATAAATCCGGTTAGCGGAAAAAGCCATTCAAAAAGAATACTCAGGGCCCATCCAGTTTGGACCGAATACTCGATCGCTTGTGCCAGATACATGCACCCCCGAAAGGCCAGCCAATCACACTAACAGGGATTGTTGGGTGTTCAAGCAGGCAGGCAAGTTAAGGGCCGAAAACAGAGACAAGGGGCTGCACAGCGACGACGAGGAGCCCAAGCCGCCGAACAACAATGGACAGAAGGGTTTTCCCCCACAAGTGCGGACGGTGAACATGATATACGCAACCCACATTCCCAAGCAGGAGCGGAAGCGTGCGCTACGGGACGTATACGCGATGGAGCCAGTCGCCCCAAAGTTCAACCCATGGTCCTCCTGCCCTATCACTTTTGATCAAAGGGACCATCCCACTAGCATCCGTCATGGCGGCTTTGCCGCATTGGTTCTCGACCCAATCATCGACGGATTTCATCTCACAAGAGTCCTCATGGACGGCGGCAGTAGCCTGAACCTGCTTTATCAGGATACAGTGCAGAAAATGGGCATAGATCCCTCAAGGATTAAGCCCACAAGAACGACCTTTAAAGGCATTATACCAGGTGTAGAAGCCAACTGTACAGGCTCAGTAACACTTGACGTGGTCTTTGGATCCCCGGACAATTTCTGAAGCAAAGAGTTAATCTTCGATATAGTCCCGTTTCGTAGTGGCTATCACGCCCTGCTCAGACAAACCGCATTCGCAAAATTCAATGCAGTGCCGCACTACGCATATCTCAAGCTCAAGATGCCAGGCCCTCGAGGAGTAATTACGATCAACGGAAATTTGAACACTCCCTCCGTACGGAGGAGCATACGGCGGCTCTCGCAGTGGAGGTACAAAGTAGCCTTCTCAGGCAATTCTCCAGTCCGGCCATTAAAAAGCCAGACACTGCCAAGCGCGCCCAGAGTAACCCACAGCAGGACTGCCTGGCACACTCTGAGCAAGCGTAGCAATGCAGCCCCAACCCCAGCCTTCGCGACATAGCGAAACCAGTACCTTGCGTACATAACTACGCCCTTGAAATACCATGGGCACAGGGGAAGGGGCACAATAACGGCACGCCCAAAATACAGCTTAAAACGTACTAGGGGCTGCCGGATTCTTTTTTTAATTTTTTCTTACTTTCAGGACTCCATACTTCGGACGACCTGTTCGGCAATTCGACTGCCGCACAAACGATGCAAGATCTAGGGAGGCAGACAAGCCATGCCGCATTATGGAACTCCCAGGTGGTCTCTATTACGAGTGGTATACCTGTTTTAAATACAATTCCGTGGCCTGCCCCTGGTCAGGACATACTGAATAGTCCAATATATTTTGCTTACCGCACTATTTGTATCGTTCGGCTTTGATAAATAGCCTCTTTATAAACAATGCATAGCTTTTGTCTATTTTCTGCATTACTCTCTTTTATATATGTTCATTAATGACATGTTGCACCCGTACACCGTGGTACGGCAAGTACGCCAGGGGCTTCAGTACCCTTTAATATTGTGTGAGAAGTCCGTACACTTTCACAAGTGCGGCACCCCGAACTTATAGCACTATATGCATCGGCTCCGAATCATGATTTGGGTCAATAGTTGGGTTTGCCCGGCTCCTATGTTTTGGTGCCTTACATTCCGCTATATCGGCTAAGGTAGCACTAGGAGAACCACTGCGATTGTGCCCTGGTTGAGCTGGGTTAAGCACCTCAGTGGAGAAAGCTAAAACTGACTGTCATGATGAGGCGAGAGACCAGTCGCTGTTCGAGAGGTTTTTCGAGTCCCTAAAGACTTATGCCGCTTCGAGCGAGGAGCCGGATTTGTCCGGCCAAGGCGTGGATAGCACCCCGAACTCGGTCTTCTGAACTAGGGGCTTCGCCAAAATTTAAAATTATAAAGTTCTATGACTAAGTGAGAGTGTTCAAGCATTATAGTCTGATTGCCTGGTTCCTTGTGCTGAGCGCCTCCCTCGAAGGAACAAACTATGGGAAAAAGAGCGCTCAGGTTTATCCCGAACACCCCAGCACTAGTGGCATGGGGGCAGAAGCCGACGACTGGCCATCTCTCAATTTTTTGATAAACGGCCGCATAGAAAATAATATTTTAAATTCAACAAGCATTGCTTAAGTGCCCATGAACAAGTTTTCAGCGCACAGGATAAAAACGAGCGAGTTTATTCAAAAATTACATCCTTGGTACATTCATCCGCCACAAGGTGGGCACCTGCAAGAACATCCTTGTAATAGTTCTCGGGCTTGCGATGCTCCTTCCCCGGTAGCGGCCCGTCCTTCACAAGCCTCTCACCGTCCAGCTTACCCCAGTGCACCTTTGCACGGGCAAGGGCCTGACGGGCACCTTCGATGCAGACGAAGCGCTTGATGACCTCGAGCCTTGGACAGGCCTCCACCAGCCACCGCACCAGCCCGAAGTAGCTCCCAGGTAGGGCCTCTCCAGGCCACGGCCGAACTATGAAGCCCTTCATGGCCTGTTCGACCGCCTTGTGGAGCTCGACCAGCTGTTTCAGGTGGTCGCTCAAGGGCACAGGGTGTCCGGCCTCAGCATACTGAGACCAGAACACCTTCTACGTCGAGCTACCCTCTTCAGCTCGGTAGAATGCGGCGGCGTCGGATACGCTGCGGGGAAGATCTGCGAATGCCCCTGGAGAACTCCGGATTCGGGTAAGTAATAAGTAGTTTACTTTTATATTTCTGCTTTGCATAAAGAATGCCTTACCCGCTGCTATCTTCTTCATCTCCTCCAACTCTTGGAGGGCCTTTTGGGCTTCGGCCTTGGCAGACTTGGCAGTCTCAAGGGCCGCCGCGAGCTCGGACGCTTGGGTCTTTGACTCAAGCTCCAAACTCTCATGTTTTTTCATGAGAGCCTGAAGCTCTTGCTGCACCTCACCGACCTGAGCCCCAAGTTTCTCTCGCTCGGTGCGCTCCGTGGCCGTTTTCTTTTCGGCCTCGGACAACGCCTGCTTGAGGGTCGCCACCTCAGTCGTGGCCCCTATAATAAGCAGTGCATTCCTATTATTTTTTGCAATCATGCCTCTCTATAGGCACTTTTTCTGTAAGGTATTTCCTACCTTCTTTTTCCTCGAGCTGCCGCTTGGCAAGGCCGAGCTCTTGCTCGGTCCGCTTGAGGTCCTGTTTTAGGACACCCACCTCCGTAGTCAGTGCGGCGGTGGATAGCAGCGAAGCCTGCACACGCATATTGACTCTTTATTGTTAGACTCCTGCGAAATTTACTAGATCCTGTATTCGGCTTTTCTTTCCGAACACCAAACAGAGCATCAGGGGCTACTGTCTATGCGGTACTATTTTTATATATGTTTACTTACCTCGAAGCCTGTTAGAAGGCTAGTGCAAGCTTCAGTCAATCCTCTCTTGGCGGACTGAACCTTCTGGATCACCGTACTCATAATAGTACGGTGCTCCTCGTCGATGGAGGCACCGTCAAGCACCTCAAGCAGATTGTCCGGCACCTCCGGTTGGACGGAGGCCGCCGGCTCAGAAGGCTTGCTCCTCTTGGAAGGAGTTCGCCTACCGCGGTCCGAAACTGTTGAAGATTCTGGCGCGGTGTCCGGCACAAAGCCAGACTTGGAGCCCTGGGGGGTCTTGTCCCCTTTACTCCTGGGGTCCGGGAGGTCGCCTTGCGGCTCCTCCAGGACCACCTCCTCCTGCCCCGGAGCTCGTTGCGACGCCACTTCGGCGTCGTCCGCAGTGCGGGGGGAGACAACAGGCAGAACTGAGTTCACGTCCGATGAATCCAGGGAGCCGCTCGACGACTCGTTGAGTTCGGCCTGGGGTGGGCTGCATAATTATGTTCGACATTAGGGAAAGCTGTGCGACAAAGGAACGTCACGAGTTACTCTGATATCCGAATACTTACGATTTCGCCGGACGCTTGGCCCTATCTGGCCACTCCTCTTCATCCTCTTCAGCGTCGGGGGAGTAGTTCGGCGGAGGGGTCTTCCTCTTCCTGGACCCTTCGGCCTCCCCCATTGGGGCGACCTTTCTTTTCTTTCCTCCCCCCACTGGAGGGAGAGAGTTTTCTTCTTCCTCCTCCTCGTTCTCACGGGAGAAGAGCGTCTCAGACTCGTCGGATGACGAGTCCGACACCACCACATTACGGGCACTCTTTCGAGTCCCCGTGGCCTTCTTCTTCTTGGCCTTCTTCTCCGGTACCACATAAGGCGCCGGAACCAGCAGCTTCACTAGGAGAGCATGGGCTGGGTCTTCGGGCAAGGGAGCCGGACAGTTAATCGATCCGGACTGCACCTGCCAAGCCTGTCAAAGGTGAGGGAGTTTAGATCCCGCATAGAGTCAGACTATGAAAAAACTTAACATCCTGTAAAAGGTCAAAATAGCTTACCTCGCTAGCATGACGCCGCGAGCTGTATCCGCGGTCCTCGGAAGCGGATGTGGGAGCCTCGGCGCCTTTGGTTAGCACCTTCCAGACGTCTTCATACGTCGTGTCGAAGAGCCTGTTAAGGGTTTGGTGCTGCGCCGGGTCGAACTCCCACAGATTAAAGTCCCGTTGTTGACATGGGAGGATCCGGCGGACGAGCATAACCTGGACTACATTGACGAGCTTGATCGGCTTGCTCACCAGGGACTGGATGCATGTCCGCAGTCCGGTCACCTCTTTTTCGTCGCCCCATGACAGGCCCGTCTCTTTCCAGGACATAAGCCACGTGGGGGGTCCTGATCGAAACTCGGGGGCTGCGATCCATTTCGGATCGCGTGGCTCAGTGATGTAAAACCACCACGATTGCCACCCCTTCAGGGTCTCCACGAAGGAGCCCTCGAGCCATAGGACGTTGGCCATCTTGCCCGCCATGGCGCCTCCGCACTCCGCCTGGCTGCCGCGCACCACCTTGGGCTTGACATTGAAGGTCTTGAGCTAGAGGCCGAAATGGGGGCGGATGCGGAGGAAAGCCTCGCACATGACGATAAACGCCGAGATGTTGAGGACGAAGTTCGGGGCCAGATCGTGGAAATCTAGGCCATAGTAAAACATGAGCCCCCGGACAAATGGGTGCAGTGGAAAACCCAGTCCGCGGAGGAAGTGGGGAAGGAATACTACCCTCTCATGGGGCCTTGGGGGGGGATAAGCTGCCCCTCCTCGGGAAGTCGGTGCACGATGTCTTTGGACAAGTATATGGCCTTCCTTAGCTTTTTGACATGGCCCTCCGTGACGGAGGATACCATCCACTTGCCTCCCGCTCCGGACATTGCTGGAGAAGGTTGAGGTGGGAAGTGCGGGCTTGGGCGCTGGATCTCGAGTGCGCAGGAGATGGATAGGCAAAGGAGGAAAAGGTGTAGGTAAAAAGGTGGATCCTTATCCCCTTATATGGGCGGATACGGTTGTGCGTCCCCACCTACCTAGTAAAACTCGCTTGCCTCCCAAGCGCCGTGATAACTGGCACGATTGGATTACCCACGTCCATATTGATGAGAATCCCGTAAAGGGGGTACACGATCTCTGCTTTGACAAGACGTGCCAGGGAAACCGCCTCACAAAACATGCTGAGGTGGAAAAGTAAAAACGATTTGAGTAAAGGACTTGGCTGTAGTGTGATGACGCATTGCGGAATACGTCAGTAGATTTGATTTGTGTTAATATTATTCTCTCTATGGCAATATGTGGAAGCTTATTTTGCAGAGCCGGACACTACTCTTGGTGTTTACAATCTTCTATGAAGGACTTGGAGGAGGAACCCGCCTTGCAATGCCGAAGACAATTTGCGTGCCGGACTCGTCATCATTGAAGCCTGGTTCAGGGGCTACTGAGGGAGTCCTGGATTAGGGGGTGTTCGGGTAGCCGGACTATACCTTCATCCGGACTCCTGGACTATGAAGATACAAGATTGAAGACTTCGTCCCGTGTCCGGATGGGACTTTCCTTGGCGTGGAAGGCAAGCTTGGCGATGCGGATATTCAAGATCTCCTACCATTGTAACCGACTCTGTGTAACCCTAACCCTATCCGGTGTCTATATAAACCGGAGGGTTGTAGTCCGTAGGCAATCAACTCCATACACAACAATCATACCATAGGCTAGCTTCTAGGGTTTAGCCTCCTTGATCTCGTGGTAGATCTACTCTTATACTACCCATATCATCAATATTAATCAAGCAGGACGTAGGGTTTTACCTCCATCAAGAGGGCCCGAACCTGGGTAAAACATCGTGTTCCCTGCCTCTTGTTACCATCCGGCCTAGACGCACAGTTCGGGACCCACTACCCGAGATCCGCCGGTTTTGACACTGACACTAGTCATAGTGGAGAGTAACAATAAGGTGCCTCACTCATTTATTTGGGCTTCTAAACTATTATTCCGTCCTGGTTTATTCCTCACCATTGTAATTTGTGCTAAATTTTGACCAAAGATTTAACTGGTTTATTCCTCACCATTGTAATTTGTGCTAAATTTTGACCAAAAGTTTGACACAGATTACAATGGGGACCAATAAACCAGGACGGAGGTAGTAGTTATGGGATTACAAATCTAGAAGCCTAAAAGAACTGGCCCCTGATACTCCTACTAGTAGTAGTACTCAAGTTGAATTCCAATTGCACAGCACAACCTATTAGGCAAAAATTTCGATACAGGGTGTAGGAAGCGGTTTGGGAATTTGCATGCCTTTCCAACCAGTGAGATACTCCGTAGAAAGTATGACAGAGAAATAACCACAGAGAAGGAAGCTAAAAGTAAACAATCAAACGAGCATTTTTGCATTTGTTTTGCTTTGAATCGTTTCACAAGCTTGACTAGTGTTGTTTTTCTACTTTTACAAAAACCGCATCGTAATGTTAAAACGTGCATTTGCACGTACATAAGTAATAGTAGTACTCCCTCCGTCTAGGTGTATAAGTCTTTCCTCCTTCTTGGTCATGGTGCACAACCGAAGATGACTTATTGACCTGGGCGGAGGGAGTAGCACAGTCTGCAAGCATATATCGAGAGAGACGTCTAGTGCGATAGTATATAGTAAAGTTTGTGCTATATGCACGTACTTGCAAAATGCGTACGAATACGCAAGGTTTCCAAACTTTCCCTTTTACATACTTAATTAAGGACGCTAAAAATTCCTGAACGTTCGGGATTTATCATTTGCGTCCCAAAACTAATGAGATTGCCTTACGAAACAAAAATTACACTCCTCCTAAAAGCCACGACACTCGCAGGAGCGCTTGCGGTGCGCCACGAGTGCCCTGGTGCGCGGCCGTTTCCCAGCATGCCGACACAACGCCTCTTCCTCAGCCTCGCAACTCGCGAGGTGCTGATTGGCGGCTTGCCAGCGGGCGAGCGTGATCTCACCGGTGTGGTGATCCGGTGCCAACAGGTACTCCTCCTCGCTGGAAGCGTGCACCCGGTCCATGTACCGCCAAGCATAGATGAGGCGCTTGGGCCCGACTGCACTCAGGGCGTCGGCACGGGCGTCCTCCACCACCCTCACGGCCCTCGCACGAACCTTCTGCCAAAGAGCCAATTGCCTGACTCTCTCGGACGCGACATAGGCCTCCCAGGCAGCTTGTTCCGCAGTGCGCTTCTCTTCCTCGACCTTCTTCTCCGCCTCTATTTTGGCGCGCTCTGCTGGAGGCAAAGCCTCCCACGGGCAACATCCAGTTCTTTCCAAAGCTCCTCAAGGTTGGGGGGCTCGGCGGGCGGCGCGGCGTTCTCCTCGTAGCGGGGAGCCGACGCGTCCTCCGGCGCGCGTGCTGGCGAGATTGGGAACACCAACGCGTCCACCTCGACGCGTCGCGGCGAGGAGCGGAACACCAACGCGTCCTCCTCGACTAGTGGCGGCGAGGAACAAAACGGCGACGCGTCACGTCGTGGCGAGGAGCGGAACGCCGACGCGTCCTCCTCGACTAGTGGCGGTGAGGAACGGAACGGCGACGCGTCGCATAGCGGCGAGGAGCGGAACACCGACGCGTCCTCCTCGACTAGTGGCGGCGAGGAACGGAACGGCGACGCGTGACCGTCCGTGCGGTGCAGCGAGGGGCTCCCAGGGCTTGGGAGGGGCGATGCCATGGTGGTCGACGTGAGAGGGAGGGGGAGGAGATAGCTATGAACGTGAACGTGAGGGGGAGGAGATAGCGATGTCGTGGGAGGCGCAGTATTTATAGCGAGCAATGGCACAGCTACGTAAGATATGGACTGAGCTGCACTGACTTAACTACAGGTCCAGTTGCGTCACTGACATGTGGGCCAGACCCCTGCTGGGCCCATATGTCAGTGACCGAATGCACCTGCAGTTAAGTAACAGCTACGTGGGCATATTTGTTGGAGTAAATTACGGGGGAGCGAAGGGGTGGAAATATTGCTGGTCACAACGGATTGGACGAGTGTGGGGGGAGGAGAGTCATGCATGCAGATTTTTTCACACGGGGTGGAGTGGTGGGACCGCTGGAGGGAGAAGGAGAGTTTGGCAGGCATATTGTTTCCACACATGGAGAGGAAAAGATTTGGAGACGAACGGGCTTTCTGCAGGTATGGGGAACGATGCATAATAAGTCATCTTGCATGCCGGGCTAGGTATAGTCTCAAGTCATTAAAAACAAACACGCCCCACACATGTTCATATTTCAAGGTGCACTAAATTATTGCATGCGATGATTAAGGCTGGCCATAATGGTGGTATCTTAGCTGGTATCATGCACACGGGAATAGCAAACATGCTAATGTGGTAAAGAATTAAAGAAGAGAGGGGGGTTAGAGTAACTAGTGTTCATGCATGCATTGGTAAACACATTTTTTGTGGAGAACGACAGCACTAGTTGAGTACTTTTGCAGACTTCAAAAACTATTCCACAATGTGTCAACATTCACAATGTCAAATCAATATTTTTACACTCATTATAAAACGTAGTTCTTATACTCATTATAATTAGTACTCCCTCTGTCTAGGTGAGCAAGTCATCTTAGATTGTGCACTGTGACCAAGGAGGAGGGAAAACGAGAGATCTTAATGTTTATTTGCTAATTAATAGCATTGCATGCAATGAACTAACCACTGCATGTCGTGTTTGGTAGTCTCAAGTCATTAAAAGCATGCACACCCACATCTCCTATTGGTTGATATGTCAAGAAACAAGAAACGAGGTAGAAGTTAATGCACCACGCCTATGTGTTTTGGGAGTATTGTAGATATTGATATTTTTAGTATAAATTTGGTCGTGGGATTTCATTGATGCCTGTTAAAGCGTTGACAGGTCTGCTATGCATGACCTGAAGATGAAAGCGTTGAGCATCTCGAAGTTGATCAACAATCTTTAATTGTCAAAGATTAGCCGTTCGGCCAATAAGGTGGCATACTTAATCGCTAAGTATAGCTTTGACAATAGATTAGATGGTATTCTTGTAAATAACGTACCGCCCTGTGTGGTGAATATTGTATCGAATGAGTGTACTGGTGTGGCTGGTTAATTAATATAAGGTGGTGTTCAAAAAAAAGTATAAATTTGGTCAAACACTTTGCAAATGGTTGACGGGAGTAAAAAGGACCAGAGGGAGTATCATGCATGCGGAGTAGGCAAAAAAATTTCTTGTCTAAAAAACGGCAAAAAAATTGCTCATTTATAGTCGGTCGAAGTCTCAAAGGGCGCGACCGCGCGAGGGAGGCGAAGGTCGTGGGAGGCGTGATGTTTGACGGAATTAAGTGAAGTTACATCCACGGCCCGGCATGGCGTGCGAACAGGTAGAAGCTATACCGTCAGGCCTATGATATGGGTCTAGTAGACATGACATCTAGTGGGTCCCGTATAGTTCTCGAGAACTCTTTGGGGGCTTGCAGCCATTTATCCACCGGGCAAGCCAGCAACCCCACGCCGTTCGCACGCCCTACTCGTCCCCGTCTTCTACCTTACAATAGTTTGCTCCCAGTCGTCCTGTCCTTTCACATTAGTTCGCCCCTGGGGTACAACAGTTCAACTTCTCCTAACCCTCCTCCAAAATCCATGGCCTCCCAAATCTCCATGGTTGCCGCTGAGTACCAGGTTAGAGCCATCACCGGCGATCAGTTCATCGTCATCTACACACATGGATCCGAGACGGTGAAAGCATGGCTTGCTCGCTTCCTATGCATGTTCAACAGTTCAACGGATGAGTGGGTCGCTGGGCTAGATGTTGAGTACACCACAGTCCTGGGACGAGAGAAGGATCTAAAGGACGAAGAGAGGAAGAAGCCCGCCATGATACAGGTTTGCATACATAATGTTTGCTTGGTCTACCACATATGCCATGCTGACGTTGAGTGCCAGGGTTTTAAGAACTTCCTCAAGGACAAAAGAGTGAAATTCGTTACTGTAGGCTTTAAGAACGACAGTGACGTCCTGCATCGGATAGGTCTCGTTGTAGGCCAGCCCTTCGATCTCCAGAAGGCAAGCCTGGTGTCCTCCTCTCAACCTTCAATGCTGACCCTGGCAGCAGCCATGATTGATCCTTCGTACGCTAAACTGAAGAAACCTCATCACGAGTTTCATCATGCATGGGAGTCGAAGACATTAGATGAAGATCACATCATGTACCCAGCAATGGATGCCTACCTTTGTTTAAATATCTACAAGGGTTGGATGAAGAAGTAGAGCCCCGTGTCTGGTTCAAGCAAAGAAGCATCGACAAAGAGGGAGAGGAAGAGGGACGAGGACGAAGTCGAGGACGTGGACTCGGACTCCAAGTAGGTGGCAGTGCTGTCGCTCATGCTGGTTCTACTGCAGTGTCAAGAGGACTAGTTTCTTATTAGTTTATTTTCAAGGGTGTGTTGTGCTGAGGCCCCAGCAGAACTATGTTTATGTTCTTTCTCGTTATTTGAACTCTTTAGTACGTACAGTAGTACTAGTACTATGTCTTACTATTGTTCTTATCGCAGTTGGTGCTACTGCTCGTATCTTCGTGTTCCTACTGTACTTAATACGTTCGTACTAGTAGTATAATTTGGGTCAGTCGATTTGTGAAAGAAGTTCGACGGAGCGAAGGAAGAAGATGGCAGAAGAGGTGGAAGAAGCCCTTCTAGGCATCCATGTTGCATCAAACGGCTCACATGAGTCGACTGACCCAAATTGCTCCTTCAGATTGCAGGATCCACGTGGCATTCAAGGTCTCGAAGGTAGATTCCATGTTTGCACCCGGTTTGCGGGCTCGACGCGCGTGCGACCGACTTCCGCCGCGACAGCCACCATGCGCGCCTCCTCCGCGCGGGCAGAGACGACAATGACACGCTAGTTCCTCCTCGCCGGCGTGCTGGAGCACGCGCTCGTCCTCCTCTTCGTACGCTGCGTGCATAGACACGACTCCACCAGCTGCTCGCGTGCTTGGCAGCGCGGCGGCATCGCAAGGAGGGACTGCAGACGACGTGAGCCGGCGAGCCTTCGGCTTCATGGCACAGGGATGGCGGCGACACGGCGGTGATGGGTGAGAAATTGTTGGCCGGAGCAGGCGGGCGCCGGCATGCGCAATGGCAGCGGCGGCATATTGATGAGTGCACGTGTGGGAGCTTACTTTAGTTTTATATATAAGGTTGGTCAAACTTAAAATAAAACCGTACTAGTACACATAAACATTAGACTTGGGCAGCGCTTTTATTAGTTAGTACCATAGCCACGATACGGAATCATGTGCAAGCACGTGAACCGCGGCCGCGCGGTCGATCGAATGGTGCGTCACCGTGTCGTGCTCGAAGGACATCCACCGAACCTTTTTGTGTGTGTGAAAACAATCCTCGAATATTACTCAACTTTTTTTTCCTGTGAAAGTTCTTGACGCTGCAATATTTCCATATATTTGAATTTAGCTCTAGTTCGTGTTTATTTGGATTTGGACGTTTTAGGTGCGCCCTAGTTTTTTAATACTGATTTTGTGTGTGTGACTGAGAGAGAACGTGTGTATGTGTCCATATGTGTGTTGTGGCGGAAGGGCAATGTGGAGATGGTGTGCGTGTGATACAGACATAGAGAGGTGTGAATGTGCAAATGATCATGCATGAGTGAGACATAGACAGATGCCGATATGTTGTGTATACATGAGAGAACGATCTTCTAGTTTACTTGTGTGTGTGAGAGAGAGAGAGAGGGAGAGAGAGACAGAGAGAGGAGCATCCGTAACACAACAACCATCTCTCTCGATTCGTCCGTCCCTCGCACGGTCGCATGCAACACATGCATCAACGCGCACATTTTGACACCCTCACCCGGCCCCTGCCCACCTCAAGGCCCGCACAATCTCTTCGTGAATACCCATTTCTCTCATTAGGTTTGTTTTCTCTCAATATCACACACACACACACAGACACACGCAGCACAACACACACACACACACTCCCCCGAGCACACAATTCATCCCTATCCAAGGTTATACAGCGACCACTCTCGCTTGTGCTTCTTTGCACCCAACATGCACAACACCTCAATCTTCAAAGAGGGCAACGAGCAGATCGAAGACGGCGACCACACCGCGCTAGAGAATGTGGGGTCATTTGGAATCAGGGTGATGTGACGATGACTGACTGACTCCTACCCCCACCCTCTCTCTCTTGCACAAAATTACCAATCCCTCTCTCCCCCGCACAAAATTGTCAATCCCTCAACCCACGAGATCCTTCCCCTCTCGTCCATGTTTTTCCTGCTCTCTCATCAAACATGTTGTCTCTTCTTCTTCAACGTATACAGAATCCAGATGCACACGCATCTCATGTATATTACATGTATGCATCTTTCTCAGAGACCCAACTTCTTCCACTCTCTTTCTCTCTCTATCTCTCTCTCTGTCTCGTTAGGTTTGTCTCCTACTCTCTCGTTCACATACATACAATCTTTCCCGCCCTATCTGCTCCATCTTCAAAAGCTCTCTCTGCACGTTTCATTCACACATTGGGATATGCCAAAATGTTGCTTCTATAATGGCTGATGTAGAGTTATGGTTGTTCTTGTTGCATCCTACAAAGTAATAACTATGAAATGCATTTAGATTCTCATTTGACTGGGATTATGTGAGTTTGAGCATGTTGTGAAGTACTATAGACCTTGTATACATCTTGGGATTCGACAATGATTGTAACTATTGAATTGTATAGACCATTACATTCGAAGTCAATAGCCTAATATATTTATTTCAAAATTTCAACAAATGATTAGTTCACTACAAACTAAGAAAACAAATGTGTACTCCCTATGTTTTTATTTAAGTCCGCGTATTAGCATTGGTCAAAGTCAAGTTTTGTAAACTCTCAGAAAGCTTATAACAAAAAATATTAACATATACAATAACAAATAAATACCATTAGATTCATTATTGAATGTACTTTCACATCATACATATTTGTTATGGTAAATGTTTATATTTTTCTATAAACTTGGTCAAACTTTAGGAAGTTTGACTTCGTCAAACCTAATATGCAGAGTTTACTACTACTACTCGCTAGTTGCTTAGCCGAATCACTCAACACGCCACACGGGGAGTCCAGTGTCACAAAATTTTGAGGTCGGCGGGAAAATCTCCCGCGACCCTGATTCGAGCAGTCGGAAGTTACCATCATAGCGTTCGAAACAGGCCTACGGATGCGCTTGGTAGGGGGCTGTTTTCGTAACTTCAGGTTCACCCTACCCAGCCAACCCCACCCCGGCACCCAGAGTAGTACACCTGAATACTCCCCAATTTCTATCCCCGCCGCAAAATAGACTTCTCCACGGCACCGCAGCCTTCATGCTCCTCCCCTTTACATCAGTGCACTCGTCCACCGCAGCGCATCTGCCTCATCGACGACCTCGTACGCCGCACTGGAGCCGGTCCACCGTCGTCGTCGTACACGGAGCCTCTTCCCCGGCATCATCTTCCACGGTCTCGGATCTGCTTCCCGGAAGCAGACGCCAAGCGCAGAAGTACCACCGTCGTGGACAATGAACTGACTCCTGTTGCCGACCATGACTCACCGAGGCCGCCGCGACCATCGTTCTCCTCCTCGATTGGTAATGTGTGTATTGAATCACTTAGCAGTACATGTGCAGTTCCAATTTTGTTCATACCTACCCTTCAAATATCCTGGGTGCTATTGTTCCCATAAAAGTAATTGGTTATAGCCTCCATTGTCCAACAGAATATCAGCTTGTAATTGTGCGTCGCTCCTGTATCGTGATGTGCTTGGGTAGGTTTTTCATCTGCAACCAGTAGTGTGGCAAATGATGGAAAGGTTTTTAGAACTAGCAAAATGCCCATGCATTGCATGCATCAAGATGCATTTGTATGAGTAGTTTATCTTGTTGGAGATGCTCTAACATGGAAGACGAGTGCTTTAATGTTGCCCACAAGATGCGTGAGTATTATTAGTAGTATATTTTTCTTGCCATGTTGAGATTTTAAAACCACGAGTGCGAACATGCAGAGGAGCAATGAAGACCAAACACGGGATATTCGGGACATCTTCAAGGAGCGTGGCAAGTTAAAGAGGAGCTGCACCGAACCTACAAAACGAGCTTTGGTAAGTAACACCCTTTCAATTACTTTCGTGTAGCCTCGTGTTCTTCGATGTGTATATGTTGTAGTTTCTGTTTCTCTTAAGCATGGTGTTCTTCGATGTGTAATAAGAAGAGTCTTAATCGTCCTAATGCTTTCGTTTTTAGCTTGATGTAGGAAGTGGGTGTTCTCACCTTGTAGTCTGTCTTTATTTAATTTTTTCCTTTTGAATTTACTTCTCCGAGTTCTGTTTATCTGGCTTCTACTAAATGGATCTAGGTTGCTCTGAGTATTGATCTAAAAAAGAAGTAACTTCATGTCAGGATGCAGTTCCTGCGAGGAGGGAAGTATTGTCAACCTCGAGATCATGTTTCCAAAATGAGGCTGGATTACACATAAGGTGCCAGTTCCCTAATGATGCTGGATTAGACACAAGGTGCAAATTCCCAAATGATGCTGGATTACACACAAGCCAGGTGGAGTCGTCAGATGTTCGTGTCCTCGTGGCATTAGTAAAGGCTGAAAGAAATCGTGCAGCAGCCCTTGAGAATGTAGCTGAGTTCCTGAAGAAGCGAAAAGAGCAATCAGATGCTCTCTTCACCCAAGCCAAAGAAGAGATGGAAGAAGCCAGAAATAAGCTAGCAGAGGCAGAGCAGGCTAGGTGTCTCCTGCTATCTAAAACTGTTGTCAATACAAAATTTCCTTCACAATAGCTAGGTTCAAATGTTTATCCAGTCAGCATGCCTGTTGTAATATCTGTGCATCTACTGATGTGGCACAAAATGTTTTTTGGGTCATGTAATAACAACAATTACTTTCCAAACAATAACAGACGAAGCATTGGACATGGTATAGTTCACGCGCAAGCCCGACATTCCAAGTTCAACTTCCACATCAAACTCATGTTCACAGATATCTGCACATTCATACATAATGTCCACAACCATGATTCACTTCAAAGCCAAAAAAAGTAAGGAGAGTTATAAATAAAGAAAATCCTCTACTAGTTCCTACTACCAGTGCGAGCACAACAAGTCAAGACCA
The DNA here is from genome assembly GCF_018294505.1 of Triticum aestivum. Classification (NCBI taxonomy): domain Eukaryota; kingdom Viridiplantae; phylum Streptophyta; class Magnoliopsida; order Poales; family Poaceae; genus Triticum; species Triticum aestivum. The sequence goes on from NC_057794.1 coordinate 437,152,034, forward strand.
TGTGTAAATTAATTATATTTTAGTCATTTTTGTGTTCTAAAATGTCTGCCGGCTCGCGGAAGGACATGTTGCTGGCACTCGCGCGGATTCAATGAAGGCAGGCGGGGCAGTCTTAAGCTGGTTGCACGCGGCGAGGAGGCGTGCTCAGCCGGGCTTGCAGCGAGTGCGACCCTCTTGGCCGATGCACCTGTTCAATGCCTGCGCAATGAGAGGTCGCATCCGTGTCAGAGCAATCACTCCCTCCAGTCCTTTTTTGTTTGGGTATAACAAAATCTCATTTTCCGTTCACATTTTACAAGTAAAGTTCGTGGACAAACTTTGACCCAAAGTACGATGGGGACTAGTAAACCAGAATGGAGGTAGTAGTTTTTTTTAATTGAAGAAGGGTTCCCCCTTCCGATTTTCATTAAAGAAAACCAGCATCTAAATCTAAACCATAGTATTTTCCCTAGAACTACCAGGTTCAACATCTCGCAACATAAACCCATACAACCTCCATCGCCAAAAAAACCATACAACCATACGCCAAGGAGGTACGTAGTACTATGAATTCCATTTTCGCTCCATACCAATCGTTCTAAAAACTACTTACTACTTATAACGCGCCATTGAAAATCGGAACTCTTAACCCCGCTAAAAACGATATTTTAAACGTGGCTACTCGATCTGTGGCAACTGGCGAGCCACCGCACTCCAAGTCATTCACCTATGGTCCTGACCATCAACTCCTATGGATCAAATTATCACGCGAGCTGACTATTCCTACAAAGGTGCTCCACCACGTACCCGGTACCCGCGAATGCAGCAATTGTGCCCCTAGGGTTTTAGGGTTTATTTGTTAACGTCGCCTTTACGTAACACTCATGTGTGCGAGACAGCGAGAGGCCGACTGCGTGTGTGTGCCTCTTCTCTTCGTATATGTACTCCACCGTTTGTCTGGTGTCCAAAAAATTATAATAACTACTAGCAATGTGCCAATGCGTTGCCACACGATCAAAGTAGATTAATACAGTGGCGGAGCTAGATGCGGATTATGCCTGGGGCTGTGCTATGTTGAGTGATAAACTTCTATGATTTTCTATGCGTTGCATGAAGAAATTACAAAGGAAGTTGTTTCTAGGCCTGGGGCTATAGCCCTAGCTGCCCCAGGCCTGTCTCCGCCAATGGATTAATACATATTCACCGATTTGATAGAAAAAAAGTCTAGCTTTGAAATATGTATATCACTAAAAATATGTTATGTTTCACTCAAAATATATTCCTTTGGCGGTTTTGATGAGATAAGGGAGGAATGTTGTTGGTTTCAAGATTCAAGAAGTGGTATATGTCTAATTTCTACTCTTACTAGCAAGATGCCCATGCGTTGCATGGAACATCAAGATCTTGTGGGAGAAAAGGATGAACGAGGGAAGGCCTTATCTGCAAATGTGGTGAAGAGTGCGAGTAAATTGCCATATTTTCCTTCCTATCCGTCAGATATAAATCAGACGACCTACATTGCAGGATGGCAGGCCCACCATCATCACCAACTCTATTTTTTTATCCCTACTCTTATAATAAGCATTTTCGGTGATGATCATGTGCCTGCCATCCTGCAATATAGGCCGTCCGATCTATATCTAACGGATAGGAAGGAAACTATGGCAATTTTGCAAAAAGATACCCACACCCCTCTCCACATTTGCAAATAAGGTCTTCCCTCGTTCATCCTTTTCCCCCACAAGATAAACTACTCATACAAATGCATCTTGATGTTCCGTGCAACGCATGGGCATCTTGCTAGTTGTTGCAAAAAGCCCATGTGTGTGTGAGAGAGAGGGCGAGTGGAGGAGGACGGAGTGCATGTGTGACAAAGACACAAGGAGTGTGTGTGCGATAGGTATCAGCTTAAAATGAGGCGATAGTGTGTGTGTGCACGATCGAGAGGGCGTGTCTCAAGAAGGGAAGAAAAATCTACATAGATACAAGGAGCAGGAGAGAGACATGTATGCGATGGTGGAAGCACGAGTGTGCGGGTGTATAAACCTATCTAGAAGCTAGCTAGTCGATAAATGTTTGTGAGAGAAATACAAGTCGGCGTGCGAAAGCGAGAGTTTTGTGTGTGAGAGAGAGAGACGGTAGTCGGGAAAGGGAGTGGAAGCAGGAGTTGTGTGTGTGTCTATGAGAGAGAGAGAGGAGACGGTAGTCAGGGTTGTCTGATCGGTAAACAAATGAATAATGTCAGTCTGGGATGGAGACGAAAAGGAGATCGCAACAAATGTTGTGTCTACAGGAGAGATAGAGATAGTAATTTTAGTGGTATGAGTCATATGTAGAGACATATAGGGTGTGTGAGAGAATCCCATAGAGAGAAAGACAAAGTGAAAGACGAGTGGAGACTGTGTGTTTGGCGGTGAAAAAGAAAGCTTAGGTACCGAGTGATACCATAGAACATTAGAGACGTGAGAGATAATGAAAACCGTGTAATGTATAATGATAGGGAGAGTGTGACACTTCTCAAGGGAGAAGTCGAGAGACCGTGTTTGCGAGGATAGGAGCAACATGAAGTGAGCGTGCGGGTGAGCTGGAGAAAAGAGAGTGACAACTACCTGAAGGAGCATGCATGCGAGAGAGATGGGCGTGAAAGGAGTGAACAAAAAAGGGATTGAAATATTTGAATTCGAGATGATGATACATGTAATCCATACTAGAACCAAAATTGATCTATCAAACATGCATACTCATATGAATTCACGCACATCTATGTTATTTAATATGTAGATATTACTGATCCATACATTTTAGTAGAACATAATTTGGTTAAAAATTTTCGAATTCAACCTTAAGATTTCGAGATCGTTGTATTTGTAAATCATATTATACATATAAAGGAGCAGAATTCTTTGTTGTGCTTTTGAAAGTATATATAAAAAATGATGTATATAGAATGTAATTCCAATTGAAAATGGATCGTGACAGGAAAAAAATAGAATACAAACGGGATTCGAATTGAGTTGGCACGGTAAACGTGCACTCTGCAAAATTTGAACGAAGCGGGGAAAGTCGCAGTAACCGCCCAAAACCAAAATCTGCGAGATGGAAATCACTACTGCCTATCCCTGCCACGCAAAGCCTATCTACTGGATTTCTATAGGTTTCGATAGGGGTAGGTTTGTAATTTCACCCAAACGTGACGTAACCGCCTCTCACCCGGATTCATACACGGTGGGCGCCAAAACACAGTGTGTCCTCGGCCGAAATCGACTCCCTCCCTGATTCATATTCATACACGGTGGGCGCCAAAAACAAACTCTTGTCGGCAAATATTCGGTGTATGCGAGATTACCGTCCTATCCCCAACCGACTAGTGTTGCTGTGATGTAGAAGAAATTTGAAACAGGGGCTAAGTTTGTAAATTTCCTCGCATTGAGACAAGGGCGCCCTGAATACATGGTTCCCCCCTTCCTCTCTACCTCCCTTTTCCCCATCGTACTCCGTGGGCGCCAAAACACCCTCTCCACCCCACCCTCCTCCGTCCGCCGCCATCCGCCACCCCATCCACCGCCGTCCTCCTCCACCATGCCGGAGCTAATACCCTGACGCCGCCGTCCATTACAAGAGATCGACCTCTCTCATCCACGGCTTCGGACCGGGATCCTTGCATCCCGTCCTCTCGCTTCATCCCTGCCTTCGTCCACCTTGCCGGTGCCGCTCCTACGACCATCTCGTCCACCGCGCCCTGCCGCCACCTTGTCTCGGATGTTTCACTAGTGCCGTCTCTCAAGAGCATAAGTATTTTACAGTGGGTGAACAAATTACTGTTGAGCAATTGACAGAATTGAGCATAGTTACGAGAATATCTAGGCATGATCATGTATATAGGCATCACGTCCGAGACAAGTAAACCGACTCCTGCCTGCATCTACTACTATTACTCCACACATCGACCGCTATCCAGCATGCATCTAGAGTATTAAGTTCATAAGAACAGAGTAACGCTTTAAGCAAGATGACATGATGTAGAGGGATAGACTCATGCAATATGATATAAACCCCATCTTGTTATCCTCGATGGCAACAATACAATACGTTCCTTGCTGCCCCTATTGTCACTAGGAAAGGACACCGCAAGATTGAACCCAAAGCTAAGCACTTCTCCCATTGCAAGAAAGATCAATCTAGTATGCCAAACCAAACTGATAATTCGAAGAGACTTGCAAAGATAACCAATCATACATAAAAGAATTCAGAAGATTCAAATATTGTTCATAGATAAATTTGATCATAAACCCACAATTCATCGGTCTCAACAAACACACTGCAAAAGAAGATTACATCGAATAGATCTCCACAAGAGAGGGGGAGAACATTGTATTGAGATCCAAAAAGAGAGAGGAAGCCATCTAGCTAATAACTATGGACCCGAAGGTCTAAGTTAAACTACTCACACTTCATCGGAGAGGCTATGGTGTTGACGTAGAAGCCCTCCGTGATCGATGCCCCCTCCGGCGGAGCTCCGGAACAGGCCCCAAGATGGGATCTCACGGGTACTGAAGGTTGCGGCGGTAGAATTAGGTTTTTGGCTCCGTATCTAGTAGTTTGGGGGTACGTAGGTATATATAGGAGGAAGGAGTACGTCGGTGGAGCAACATGGGGCCCACGAGGGTGGAGGGCGTGCCCGGGAGGGGGGGTAGGCACGCCCCCTACCTCGTGGCTTCCTGGTAGCTTTCTTGACATAGGGTCCAAGTCCTATGGATCACGTTCGTTCCGAAAATCATGTTCCCGAAGGTTTCATTCCGTTTGGATCCATTTGATATTCTTTTTCTGCGAAACTCTGAAATAGGCAAAAAACAACAATTCTGGGTTGGGCCTCTGGTTAATAGGTTAGTCCCAAAAATAATATAGAAGTGTATAATAAAGCCCAATAATGTCCAAAACAGAAGATAATATTGCATGGAGCAATCAAAAGTTATAGATACGTTGGAGACATATCAAGGGCCCGAACCTTGGTAAACATCGTGTCCCCCGTCTCCTGTTACCATCGACCTTAGACGCACAGTTCGGGACCCCCTACCCAAGATCCGCCGGTTTTGACACTGACAGCGCTCGTCAACTAGTTAGTCTCATGAGACGAGGCTTTGCTTCATAGGGCGGACCTACAGGGTGGGCTGCAGCGGATAGAGGCTTGAGGAGGTGATGGGCTGGACGAAAAAATGAGCCCAGCTGCCTAGTGTTCCCAGCGCCCAGTCACGGTCTCTGCCCGCTCGCGGATTCCTCTCTGCTCCCTCTATGGCTTTCCCGATCTGAACTCGCCGCCAGTCGCCTCCCGCCGGCCCCCTTGGTTCGTGTCTCGCTAGGCACTCGCCGTCGCCGCCTCCCACTTGTCTTCGTGCCCCGCCCCGCCGTGCTCTTCCCCACGCGTTGCCACCGTGCCCGCGCGCTCCACTGCACCCAGCCACCCAGTCCTGTCCGCGACGGCGGCGGTGTGCAGGCGTGACCGAGTGAGGCGTGCGCCCTGCACAACATCAGCAGCCAGCCTACGGCCACCAGCTACAGGCACTACAAAAAAATACACTTCCGTGATGATACGTGTTTGTCACAGTAGGTCGCTTTGTTTGTCATGCATGTACATCCATGACAAATTTATGACAGAATCAAGATAGTCATACCTATGTTGTCGTAGAAGTGTTCCATGACATTAACAAAATCATCATCACGGAAGTGTCCACTTCCATGACAATAAATCGCGCGTCACAGAAGTGCTTTCGTCAAGGGTGACCGACATGTGGAATCCACCGTAACGGAACGCCGTTAAGCTATCGGGTCGGGTTTTGGATCCGATAACCCATTAACAGCACCGACCAATGGGGATTTTCCACGTGTAAAATCATCATTGGCTGGAGGAGCCACGTGTCAACTCATCCAATGGGTGAGACGCGCCTATGATATGTGACACGTGGACCGGCCCTATATTAATTTCGGCATGTTAAAAGCCCGTCATATAGTTGGGCCTAACTATGGCCCTGTTTGCATCCGGCCTGCTCGCAGCCGATATCTGATTGGGCCAAACAAGATGATAATTGTTCTGTCAATTCTATCCAATTTCAAATTAGAAAATAAAGAGTATGTTCAAAATATCAATAGCATAATTTGGCATTGTTCATAATGCGGGGAGCTTCACCACACTACTGGATTACCATGTCAACATAACAAGCATAGATGAAGGGCAAAGAAAATCATTGTATCTATTTTGGATAATGTGCATTGCATGTTGTTCATATCATCAGCCACATCAGTAAGATAAAACAGGAGATGACAAGGTGCAAACGTGGGCTGCTTCACCACACACTGGATTATAGATCCACAAAAACAAGCATACATATAGGGAGTATTAAGTAATGTGCATGGTATGAATAAGGAATTTGGTTTTACAAGTAAAACTTAGAACTTACGGTTCTTACGAACATGCATTTTGGTAGAAACAGCAAACTAAACAGTAGTAAACGATAGGGAGTATGAGAAAATTAAACAGCAGTTGAGGATAAAGGCTTTAGAAGGACTGACTTACATTAACAGTTAACACCGGCTTTATAATGCCCTTCTCCATGTCAAGGGAAGGATAACTCAAGAATTTCAGCATAGAATCTTCTTCATAAGCATTGCATGTACTCTACATTTTGTAGAGAGTAATTATAGATATGATAATACTGGAAGGGATAGAGGATAATGAAGATAAGATGCAGATTGATGCTACATAATCAACTACCAATCCATGGAAGTACAAGCGTTACAGGACAAAATGTACTGATAAGAGCAATGGGCTACACTTCTGCACTGTCATTGTCTGTGTATTCTACTTGTTGGTAAGATTAAATATAGATCTGATCTTTTTTAGTAAATGGTGGGCGAGGGAGATAAGATGCAGAATGCTACAAAATGAACCAATCCCTCTTCCCATAATACAAGAGTGTTTTGAACACTGGTGTAGTGTACAAAACGTTCTTATATTATGGGACGGAGGGAGTAGCTGTTAATCTAAGCACAGTGATAGACCACGTTCAGTCCTTACAAGAGGACTGCAGAGCTAAACCTCTTCAAAAGCATTGGGTTGATTCTAAATTTATGTAAGATTCCATACGAATCTTATAATGTCCACCAAATGGACGATTACGAGGCTAACACGTGAAGTGATGCTACATAATCAAATAGCTATGAAAGTAAGTATGGTCATACAGGGTAAGAGGTACTCACAAGAGCAATGCAGTGTGCAGTATAGTTGCGAGATTCTATGGTCCCTTGACAATGAATGTTCTTCTGCTAACAGTTTTCGTACAAGTGAGACATTAAGGCAAATGCAGAAATGTAGTTCAAATTGTGATGTGATATCATAGATAGTACCTTATGCTACAGCCGAGACCAATGTGTAACAAGATTATTCCAGTCACCGTCGGATAAATGTAGCACCGGAGACTTTACAGAAACTTCGTTCAGAGGCTTACCATCGAAGTGCGCTTGCCTTAGGTAGGAACGATACTTCATCAACGAGTGCTTGAAAAGCGCAACCAACCCTTGCTCGTCATCACAATCCAGTTTGCGCCTCGCCTATTTAAAAGAATGAAATCTTGTGTCTTCTGTCAGCAGAAACATATGCAGTAATGACCATGAATAACATTAGTACATTACTTACGCGTAAGTTGCGGAGGAAGACTGGAAATTGTTTTGTGTCTGTGGTATAATCTTTCCATGAAGGAAAGATGCACACAAAGTTCCTGACAACAACATAAGCTTCGTCTTCTAAACTGGGAAGAAATGGAACAGGGGTCCTATTTGCTGCAATTGGGGCTCTCTCTGGTTCGAAAAGGGATTTGGCAACTGGATTTGGTGTACTCTTTGCTGGAATGGGGGTTTTGCATCATACAGCTGGTGCTATGTCAACTGGCATAATCATACTGTTTGCTGCAGTTGGGGTCTGCTGAGTTGGGGCATTAGAAATGACCAGTGTAGTAGGGCTAGAGTCTGCTAGAGTTGGGGTATTTTGTGGGTCAGGTGATATTGCAACTACACCTAATGGGCTATTTGATTTATCAGGTGCCACTACCTTTTCCAAATACTTTGCTTGTGCTCCTCCACGATCAGCAATCGCCCTCTTCCTTTTGAACGTCTGATACACAAGAACAACATTTGAATGGATAAATATGGTATGATGACAGATGGAATATGTACTGAAAATGGATAGGCAGGGCGTATTCACATACACGATGTGTAAACTAAGCTAATGGCAGTTCAACAAAGTAGAAGCAATGCAAAGCATCAGTTGCAAGATATGTGCAAGCAATGTAACCTTGGAAAGTTAGAGCAAGTACCTTGATGGGTGAATAAGATAGGGCGTCTTCCTCTGACTCCTCCACTAGGGAGCTACATTGACTTAGGTCTCCCTCTAGCTCAGAATCACTGTTAGGATCATATTCTGAGCATGAATCTATAGGTGGAGAGTGTTTGCATTGCATTGCATCCAGACTTGATTTCAGTCCCTTGATGCCAAGTTTGACAGCCATGGCATTGTTCTGCTTTATTCTTTTCATGCACGCAAGCTCATAATCATTATGATGCTGTTCAGAATCTGAGATTCATGAAAACATAAAAAAGTAGTCAGATTATCTATGGAATGCATTGCGGTTTCAACTCGGAGAGTGTCTCCCTATAAACCCCTGCATATGCAAACTTCACCTCCCCAACCGTGCTGACCAGACCACACACAGAGATACACACCCGAGCGGCGAACATGCATTTTTTAAACTAATTTAGGAACATTTAGCTGACCAATTAAACAAGTCTGTTTTAATAATATCAGATTCGTATTTGAACAACTAAGCTTGTTTAGCTTGATGGGTGGAGCAGTGTTATTATGACACGAAGCACGTATTCTGATCGTATAGTGATCATAAAAGTGGGAAACTCTAAGCATATATTTTTTTTAGCAAAAGAGGGTTTCCCCTTTGATTTCTATTAAAGAAACCACCACGGAACCAACATGATCAATTAAACCCTAAGCATGATCAATTAAACCGTATTATGGTTGTGCCATGGCAGATTTGAAGCTGCAAACCGGAGAAATGATATTTAGCATCCATTGTTTGCTTCGAACTAAGAACTAAATTCTAAGAGCTGAAAAGAAAGTAGAGTAACCAAGTTAAGATCTATTTTCTGGTTGAGATCAAAAACTTGAGGAGATATGAAGTACCACCTCTCTTGCGGCGCCATGTAGGCATCGGGGGTGCGATGGCTGACGGTGGCGTTGAAGCAGATCTGTCATGGTAGACGGGTGCATCGGGGGATAAGTCCCGTTGCGGTGGAAGAGAAGGTCGTGTGAGCGGCCCCGACAAAGAGGACGACGACGCCGATGAAGCGGGAGGATGCGATGCAAGGCTATTGGTCCGTCGCCATGGATGAGAAACGTCCATCTCTAGCAGTGGACGACGCGGTCTTGGTAGGCGCTCCGGCATGGTGGAGGACAGTGGCGATGGATGTGGTGGAGGACGGCGGTGATGGATGGGGTGGCGGACGGAGGCTGGTGTGGGAATGGGGTGTTCTAGCGTGGACGGTGTATGAATGAGAAAATGGAGGGATAGGTACGGGGAACCATGTTTTTGGGACGCGCCTGTCTGAAATATGGGAAAGTTACGAACTTATCCCCGGTTTCAAATTTGGACGTCTCGTTGGTTGGGGATAGGATGGTAATCTCGCATCTCCCAAATATTTGCCGGTAACTATTTCGGGTGAGGAGAGGGTGTTTTGCCGCCCACGGTTGGCGCCCACGGTGTATGAACGGGGCTGACAGCTAGGGCGGTTGTGTCATGTCTGATGGAAATTACACATCTGCCCCTATTTAAAATATTATCCTACATCTATTTCAGACGAGGAGAGTTTGTTTTTCCGCTCACCATGTATGAATGGGGAATGGAGGGAGAAACAGAGGTCTTTCGGACAAGCTTGAATCAAATGAGTTTTGCCGCCCATGTTTGACGCCCACCGCGTCGGAATGGGCTCAGAGGCGGTCGTGTCACGTCTAATTGAAGTTACTAACCTACCCCTATTTAGAGCAGTGGAAATCGGGCCAATGGATTGTTCGTGTAATGGGTAGACAGTAATTTCCATCTCCCAAACACTTGGCTTCGGGCAGGCGATGTGGGAGTGGACATTTTGCTGTTTCTTTCGAATTTTGTGACAATAAGCATCCACGTTTACCCTAGCAACTAAATTCGAATCCATTTTGTATTCCTATATGAATCTTTATAAATCATTCTATGTGTTTTTATATATCTTCAAAAGGATGACAAAGATGTATTCCACTGTCATATATGAATATGGTTTACAAATGCCGATACTCAAATTCAGAAACTAGAATCCATTTTAAGGTGAATTCGAATATTTGGAACACTTCATGTCCAACTCAAATGTCACACGCAGCATAATGTGTACTCCCATTTAGATATGTACACAAGCGATGTATCAAGATTCAAATACCGAGTCAATCAACCAAGAATGTATGGAACTAACAGACATATAAACACTTATAGAGTATATGGATCAATAATATCAACTAACATACATAAGCCAGGCCGCTGTACTTTTTTTTGGCTACAACAGCATCCTTTTTTTAGCCAGCATCTTGGCCCTTTCCGATGCGTGCCACTTATGGTCCATCTATACTACTATTGCTGAATGCACATTCAGCCCGATTGGCATCTTTGTAGGTCTGGCACAGCAATCCAAATGAAATGTCTCCGAGTCTTATCAATTAATACAAACTTGTGCTCAAATAAAATTACAAACAAAAAAACAAAAAAAAAACAATTATTACATGATCTCTAAAACAAATGGTTTGGTTGATTACATGAACAGACAACACAATGGTTATTCAACTATGGAAAGAACATTTCACCTACGATTTACCAAGTAGGAATTTAATTTCCTTTTTTCCTTCAGGACCTTAACAATCTGGTCAGTCTCAGCTTGCTTCGTTTTCAAATCCACCAAATATTTAATGGTTGTCTTGAGTACTGCTTGTGATTGCGATGTTTGCTTCCTCAACATGTCAACTTCATCTCTAAGTGCAGAAGCAGAATCTCTTTCTACCGCTAGTTTAGCCTCTAGAGCATCAGCAGTTGGCAATTCATAATGCATGATTGGGCATGTGCCACTGCTGTGGGATGATGCAACGTCCATGGGGACCTTGCTCTTCGATCTTTGGCTAACCTGTTTTGCCATTAAAGTTCCGATTGGATTCAGAAAAGTTGAAGTTAGCAAAACATCTCAACTGGGAGTTATAACAGCAAACCAGTTAAACAAACAAGGAATTAAAGAGTTTCAATTGGATGCTGAAAAGTAGTTATTAACATTATTATAACCCGTTGTTGCAGCAGCAAAGCAGTTAAACAAACAAGTAGATATTTAAGTTAAGGCAAACAGGTAATTCTTAACAGTAAGTATCAAACACATAGATAGGCGCAGTCTACAATATGATTAACAGGCTGTGCCATTATGTAATCAGTAGCAAACTAAATTAAGCCAAGAAATGTAATTGAACAATTTTGCAATAAGTGGCTAACTAAAATTCCGAGAAGCAGGTAACTGAACTTACACTAGTTCTTTGTACAGGCACACTACAACTTCTTTTTCGCCTACAAGGTTGTAAGAAGGAGTCCATGACATCAATTGCTTGGATACGCAGTCCCAATACTTCTTTCTTCCCACACTGCATGGGTAAGTCGAATGGTTAATCTGGTAAGATGGTGCGTCCTTGATATGTTATATGAGGACGTGTAGTCAGAATAGTTGTAGCCAAACACATCACACTGGCTTTTACTGTATATTTCATGCGATTACTTTTGGCATATCGAGATCTAAGCAATCTACAATAGGATGAAAAGACTGGCATCCTTCACATTATTGGCAAACTCAGTTCATAGAAACAAGCAATTCAACCATTCTGTTGGTAAATCAAAAGCGCCACTAGAATATTTTTCACTATCCAATCATACATGCAAAAAGGGGCGATGCCACCATAGGGGCTTGGTATGGGCGGCCGCCTCAGGTGGCTGGAAAGTGTGCACCTAGTTTGAGTCGTCCAGGTTGGCCCACGCTAGTTTTGTTCGTCCCAACGCACGAGCAGGCAATGTAAAAAATGAAGAAAAATGTTTCAATTTGGATGGGCCAATAACATAAGTGCAAGGCAGGCCCTATAGCAGGCTCACGGCCCAAACGAGCGCCTCCCATATCGATCAACAGCAAGAAAAATCCCAATTCATTCGCTCCAGCCTCCAGTCTGGTTCGCTCCTAACCTAGCCGCCGCTGGACAGACTGACACAACACTTCCTCGCGCCCTCGTTGGAGGGCGGTCGCCGGGCTTCAACGAACGAAAGGACAAGAAGATGAAGATCCAACCCTGGGTATAGCCTGCGTGGGAGGCAGCGGCGGCAGCACGGGCATGGCATCGAGCTTGCGCAAACGGACAGTCGTTAATTGCAATAGTAGCATGCGCAACGAGCAGGTACATCACATCCCTGATTATATCTAATTCAACTTTTCAATTTCTGGCCAATAGTTAAACCTGACGGTGTTGTAAAACTGCTTGTATGTAGGGAATCTATGAGAAAATGAAACCAATTTCTACTTATTTTATAACTCCCCCAATCAATACTGAACTGACTGAATCTGATGTATCTAATCAAGTTTCCAGTGCAAACATACAAGCTCATGTTGTTCTTGAACCTGAAGTGTCTAATGAATAGACTGCTAATGAAGGATTTGATGTAAACATTTTACATGCTCCTGGTGATGAACATATAGTGTCTAATGAGGGATCTAATGCAAGCATTTTGCAAGCTCATTGAAGGATTTAGTGTCTAATGATGATCTACTATGTTGAGAGAGACAGAGATTTGCAGGCATTGATGACAAGCAAATTATAGTGCATTTTCATAGCTTGAGGAAACGTCGAGGCCATCTACCAGAAAGTCCCCGTATCATGACAACATAGCATAAATACTTTTCTAATCTATTGTTTGCAACTATTGGCATACTTGTGCAGGATAGATATATTGATATGCAGTTTGCGCACTGGTTATACGTGCAATTACACTTCGATATTTTCAGCCAAGAGAACGAATAATTCAAGCAGGTACAGACCATGTTTGTAGTCCTTGTACACCATGTTGCATTTTGTGTTTTTTGGTGCTTGCATCATTTAGTGTTTATAATCTGAACTACTTTGGATCATTAGCTGGTTTTCAAAGTGCATGTAGCTTCACATTTCTCAAGTTATGTTGATTTCCGGAGTGCAAGTGCCTTCGTATTTTTTAAGTTAAATGTTCGCCCCTGGTAACTTGAATTCGTGGATCAGCCACTACACACAAATCATACACGAATGCCAGTACGAATTAAATGAAATGCAGGGACTTACGCTAGCTCGTTGTACAGGCTCACTGCAGCTCTGCTTGCGCTTGGGATGTTCCATGTACAAGTCCATGTTACCACTTGCTTGGATGTGCAGGCCTTGTGCTCCTTGCATCCCCCTCTGCATTTTTGACACGGCGAATGGTTGATCAAATAAGAGGAATCGACCTTGATGTTGTACTGGAGGACAGATACTTACAAGGTTATACGGGTGTGCAGGATGTGTACCAGATCCCGTAGCGCCGTCATGCTTCGCTAAAAAATGGATTTGCTTGTTTCAGATGATATCTCCAGAAGAAATAAGAGTTAAAGGTCAGAGTTGCATAGGCGTGTAAGCTAAGAGAGCAGTGAAAGGATATCCAAACATCATCGGAACAGTGCATAAGGGAGTGATGTGTGGATACCTAGTTCGGGCCGACGTTTGGGCATGCTCGCCTAGCTAGAGTGTGGGTCACTTTAGAGCCGTTGAGGGTGATGCGCTGGCGTTGGCTGGCCGCGCACGGATGCAGATCTTGAGTGCCAGCGGAGCTCTACGATGCGGTGGACGAGACCGTTGGTGAAGCCCCAACGGCCTCGGGGGCGGAGGTGCGACGATGTGCTCGGTGAAGTAGCCCCGGTGAGCTGGGAGACGGCATCGGTGAAGCGCACCTGATGCGGTGGAACTCGGTGTCTGTGAGGCACGTTGGTTGCGGCGGTCAACATTGTTGGTGGACCACCTGGTGCGGTGGACGAGGGCGTAGATGAGGTAGCTCCGGTGCGGTGGTGAAGCGCGACCGTCGTCTTCGTCGTCGTCGTCCGGCACAGAGGTGGGGAATGGTTGGGAAAGAGACGAGACGAGGGGCGATTCGAGGGTTGGCGGCGAATTAGGGATTTGAGCAATCTGGGCGCGAAAGGGGACGGTGGAGAAGAGAGATTTTGCAGGGCTGGAATTGGGGCCGCCAGATATTTCAATCCGAAACATGGAAGCGCAAAATTATATTGTTGTCGTCCTTTTGGGGGGTGGGTGGGTGGGTGCTACGCGTCCGTCCGACACACGCGACCACCCCGACAGGACTATGCTTCCATGCCTTAAGGCACCTGCCTTTGTGTCCATGACATATGGGCCCAACAGGTGGCTGGCCCACATGTCAGTGACCCAAAGGAAGTTGCCTTTAAGGCACCGAAGCAGCGTCCACCCCGACAGTACCCTGGTTTGCCTGGTGCGCCTACATTTGAGAATGCAAACGAAACTTCTTTCATTTGCAAACGAATCTGTATGTATTACCATGCCCGTGTTTTCCTTGCAATAATTAGTCATTCAAAATGAGATACTCCATCCGTTCACTTTTGTAAGTCGTTTCAGACAACTTAAAATGAATTGTTTTGCACATTGTCTGAAAAGTCTTCAAGGTCTTATAAAAGTGAACAGAGGGAGTACTATAAATTAATTAATGAGGAGTTATTTGAAAAAAAAATCAAAACGGTACCCACGCTAACATGGATTAGAGTGTGTCTCACATAATTAGTTATTTGAATTAGAGTGTGTGTCACGTAGTTAGTTATTTGAATTAGAGTGTGTGTCACGTAGCGATCTCCAATTCTAACGTGGATTTCGCATTTCACTGTATCCACGCTACTTTTTTAATACAAATTCATATGTATATGATGAACACCATGGTAGTGAGAAAACTTTTGGATGGATTCAAACATATGACCTACAAAATAGCACAACAAACTGAGTCAATGTCAACTTTTCGAAACTTAGTATGGCATGAATTCGAAATAATTACCCGTATGCCTGGTCCTCGGTTCAAATCTTACAATGTACACCGAACTGAAACATCGATATTAAGTCTCGTACTATGTACATTCAAATGTTGTTTTTAGCCCCCCTCCCCCGCACAAACGCTACATACTTCCTGTATCGGTCAATCTTCCTCTCCTAACCACCTTAGGAAGCTATCAGTTTCCAACACACGTTCATTCTTTCTCTCCATGTTTCGATCTCTAAGTCTCTCAACTACACAACCCCTTTTTCCACTCTGTTACCAAATGTTTTACCTCACACACCCGCCATTGCACCCCATGTCGAGCTCTCTCTGCCCCCCTCTCCCTCTCACCCTCTCGCGCTAAATACATGCATTGCCTATCTAGCCCCCCAACCTCTCGTGCATGCGCACGCACACACATTGTATATCTAGGTCACTCCCTCGAGACTATCTCACTCTTTCTTCCGCACGGTGGGCCACACTCGCTCAATCTCGCTCTCTTTATCTAAGTCTCGTTTAACCTCGTTTTCTTTCACACACAAATGATATATCTCCCTATTCGGGCCTCGATCGACACACTCTATACTCTCTCACGCAGATTGTCTATCTAGGTCAGTCCATCCAAGTCGCCACCACTCTTTCGACCTCATGGTGGGCCACACTCACTCAATCTCTCTCTCTCTCTCCGTATGTCTCGATTGACCTCGCTCTTTCTCGGACAAAAACGATATATCACCATGTTTGAGCCCAATTCGACCTATTCACACTGTATACTCTCTCACGCACATCGTCTATCTAGGTCACTCTCTCCAACCCGTCTCACTCTTTCGATCGCACGGCGACCCTATGTGATCGGTTGACCTTGCTTCCTCCCACGCACAAAATATATCTACATGTCTGTGACTGGATCATCTCTCAAACTCTATCTTACAGCCCTCACCCTTGCCAAAAAGCTCAATCGGACAATATCTCTCCAGAGCATATATTTGTTCAATGAATGTCGGACCACACTCACTTTGTCTCTCTATCTATATGTCTCTCGATTGACCTCGCTTTCTCACACCGTATCTTCCACGCGTTGAAGCTACTACCTCTCCATCCCTCGCAAAGCTGGAGCTATTTACATTGCGAGGGGCACTCCAACCTTGGATTAATTTGTGTAGGCATTTATTCCGGTCGGTTTAGATTATATTTTCGTAGCATTCGGCCCCAACTACTCCAAACACCATTGCAACCCACGCAACTGCCCTAGTTGATTTCCCTCTGGCTCGGTCATCGCTCTCTCGCACGTCCTTTCTCGCCTTCAATGTCGCACCATGGTATTATTGAAAAAACTATGTTGTTCTCTTTAATTATTATAAATAAGCTACAAAACTACACACCGATAGTCCACTTGGAATGGAACAAATTTCAACCCACAAATTAAAGTGGTACAAACTACACACTGAGGGGGCCACATGTCATGAAACAAATTTGGACTCATATACAAATTAAAAAATAAAGGACGAGGATCGAACATGCGACCGGGCCTTCAAGCCACACGTCAAGAGTAGGCAACATACGTAGAATAGCAATGTTTGTTGTACCCCCTTTGTTCACATAATGTTTTTATATTACCACGGCCTAATTAATGGATAACATTTAATATTATTTTTAGTACTATTCGCCTTCACTTACTGGTGGGTTCCATGTGTGCTCTCTCTCTCTCCTCCCCTTCTGCGTTTAGACGCACGGGCAAACAGGAAGAACTCGCGGGCGATGTTGCCGTTGACCATATCTGGACGCGTTCACAAGTCACGACACCAATTTCACGTACTAGCAGCACTAGTCAGTGTGTACGTACAATGCACGTTAATTTGGAAGTATATTAAGTGCATGCGGATATTAACTACTAGGATATTATTTGCGTGTTGTCATGTGATTAGCACTATTTTTGGCATGAAATTAACTGCACGCTAAACGTGTTGAGCGCTCGACATTGAAGCAGTCTAGGTCGTTGGATGACAAGGAATACATGTGGCTTGATGACGTTTTATATTTAATTTGATACGGCTCTAGCAGAACATTCAATCGATCAAACCATACATTTCGTTCAGTCTGACTCCGACTTTAAATTATATGACGATCGATATAAAATAAACGGAAATGATAAACGTTCGGATTTTAAGCATGGCAATCCGAACATTTTTCATGGCAAATTTAGATTACGCGGCGGCGGCGGGGGCGTCTCGCGGTGGGAAACGTCTCCTCTACCGTGCTCGGTGTGTCGTCGGGCCACTGACCAATGGCGACGGCGGCATCTAGCGCCGTTGTTGGCGTACTCCTGGACGTTGGCCTAGCTTCAAGGAAGGCCAAAATGTTCTGGACTTTGGAGCGAGTCAATTGGCGGGAGGAGGCGACTGGCGTTGGTGCAAGGAAGTGGTCGACGGCCACCATCCATGCCGCCGAGGGGAGCACTGGCACCCGCGTGGGGAAAGGCGCTGTCAACGGCGCGGCGGAGACATTCGTGCGCACGGGCACCGGCACGGGCGCGCACGTCAGTGCACGCGCAGGCGCATGCACTGGCAGGTGCACGGGCACCGGTACGGGCGTGCGCGTCAGTGCACGTGCAGGCGCATGCGCTGGCAGGTGCACGGGCGCGTGAAAGTCGGCGGGCACCTCGTGGAACCCCGTGGGATCAAGCTCGGCGACAATGTGCGGCTCCCAGCCCATCAATGCCACGGAGATGGGCGCTGGCGCAATCGGGGCGACGGGAGCCGGAACGGGAGCGGGGACAGGCGCGGCGTCTTCCCGCAAGGCGAGTTCAAGCTCGTCCCAAAGCGCCTTATGTTCTTGAGACTCCGGCTGGGTGTCTTCCTCAGGAAACTGGAACACTAAGGGAAGACCATCGTGATGCGGCATGGCGTATGTTTAGGTCAGGCTAGTTGGAGGTAGACGACAGGAGAATCGGAGAGGAAGAGAGAGGACTGTAGCGATACCGGGTGGTGCGGGGTTGATTTTAAACTGCGGTGCCGGCGACATTAAAAGTGGGAGTAGTTGGGACGACGATGGGCGGCGGAGCCTGGACAAAGGGCTCGCCTCCTGGTGAGCCTGCACAGCGGTCTGCTCGCACGCCTCCCTGACAGCCGGCTGCAGCGGTCTGCTCGCACGCCTCCTGTTGACTCACACGCTTGCTCGAACGGCACCTGCTGATAAGAAGCGGGGACTCGTGGCGGCACGTAAACGCCCACAGTTTCAATAGTGAAAGCGTTCGCCTTAACATGACAGGTCTTTCTTCCAAAATACCTTGGCTCTTCATTTGTGCAACTTGTCATAAGCAGCTTGTCTCAAATTGAAGAAAAAACTTACGAAGTAATATTTGTGCCATATCACGTGACCATGCTTAGTTTCAAGAATTTGTTCTAACTTTTGGATTTTCTGAAATTTAAGATCCAGGATTCGTAACAATATCACAACCTGCATCATGCAATAAATTTTCAAGCCGTACATCTGTCCTGTTCTATTTCTTAAGAAAGGATTTGGTCAAACATTTTGCTTAGTTAGACTTCAGACAAGTTATATATGCAGAGTAAAACGATAATCCCTCTGTATCAGTGCATTGCCTGATATATTAACTCAAGTACTAGGCACGAACAAACGGGCTCAATTCTGTGCTCATCCCGGTGTAGTAGTAGTAGTACTAGGCAATGCAGTTGACGGGTGACCTTGACGAGCGGCGACCGAGGGAATTGAACCGTGCTCAGCATGGTAGGTAATGTTGTCTAGTTACTAAAGCATCCCTCCGTTGTTCATCGGTAGTCATTATGGACCGGGGACATGAGGGGAATTTCCTAGGGCTAGAATTCTGGCCGCTAGATATTTTGACTTGAAACGCTGAGGCTCGACTGGTTGAAGTAATGGGGTTGCCTAATGTGCATACCACGCACGCCACCGAAGGACATGAGCCCGGTTTTTTTAGGATCAACACGAGCCAAGGTCTGGATGGTACGCCGTTGGGTCCTACCATTCGAGAATACAAAAGGAACCTTTTAAATTGCCAAACGAATCTATGTGTATTACAATACCCGTATTTTCCTTGCAAATACTAATCTCAATGTGGTAATTGATTTATGACAAGTTGTTGAATTAGAGTGAGTTTGTGATATAGTGATCTCAACGTGGATTTCACATTTCATGGTATCCCTAGTAAGTTTTCCAATGCAAATTCAAATTTAAAAGATGAACAATATGGAGGTGATAAAACTTTGTATGTATCAAGCATATGACCACACCACACACACAGAGACACACACGCACGAACACAACAACAATCCAATAAGTATAGTGCATCTATTTTTTCCAAACCATGCATGTATGACATGAATTCAAAAATACTCCTTCTATTCCTAAATAATAGTCTTTTAGAGAGTTCAACAAGTGACTACATACGGAGCAAAATGAGTGAATCTAGACTCTAAAATATGTCTATATACATCCGTATGTGCCAGTCCATTTAAAGCCTCTAAAAAGACTAATATTTAGGAACGAAGGGAGTAAAATGTAAGACATCCATGGTCCTCAGTTCAATATTTAAAATGAACATGAAACTAAAACATGAATATTAAGTCTATTACTAAAGTACATGCAAATGTTCTGTTTAGGCGGAGCTATGATTGTCGGGGGTCAACCCCTCAACCTTAGATAAAATTGTGGAGCTTTGTTTAGGGTTGTTAAGATTATATTTGTCCCCACCCTCCCAGCCACCGATTGGTTGTGCACCCCCCACCCCTCCTCCCCGGGAGAATATCATGTGCCCCCATACCTTAGATGCTATATGCCGATACGAGTTGCTTAGAGCTTGTAGATCTGAGATATAGCAATGTAACACCCTCGATGCGACTATATCTCCCACGTGTCGAGGCACGACTTAGAGGCATAATCGCATTGAAGACATATGTCGCAAGTTAGGCAATCTTCACAACATCCCATGTAATATAGGTAATAAAAGGGGAGATAACATAGTTGGCTTACACTCGCCACGTCAATCAAGTACATAAATAACATTACATCATCCAAACACTCATGGCCTGACTATGGCGCCAAAATAAAAGATAACCCAACATGCGACACGGTCCCGATCACCCCCAACGGGGCACCACTACTGATCATCAGGAAAGGAAACATAGTAACGTTGAGAGTCTTCGTCGAACTCCCACTTGCGCTCAAACGCGTCTCCTGGAGCGGAATCATCAGGCCCTGCATCTAGTGTAATAGTAATCTGTGAGCCACAGGGACTCAGCAATCTCGCACCCTCGCGATCAAGACTATTTAAGCTTATAGGTGTGGCAAGGTAAAAATATGTGGAGCTGCAGCAAGCGACTAGCAAAATATGGTGGCTATCCTGTTCGCAAAAGAGAGCGGGAAGAGGAGGCAAAGCGCGAGCGAGAAACTAGAGAACAACCTGCGCAAGCATTACTCCAACACCGTGTCCACTTCCCGGACTCCGCCAAGAAGAGGCCATCACGGTAACACACTCAGTAGATTCATTTCAATTAAATTAAGGTTCAAGTTATCTACAACCGGACATTAACAAATTCCCATCCGCCCATAACCACGGGCACGGCTTTCGAAAGTTCAAATCCCTGCAGGGGAGTCCCAACTTAGCCCATGACAAGCTCTCACGGTCAACAAAGGAATAGACCTCCTCCCAAGACGTTCCGATCAGACTCGGTATCTCGGTTCTTCAAGACATTTCGACAGGTTAAAACAAGACCAGCAACACCGCCCGAATGTGCCGACAAATCCTGATAGGAGCTGCACATATCTCTTTCTTAGGGCACACTCAGATTGTCTAAACTTCCGGTAGGCCAGCCCAGAGTTGCCCCTGGTAGCCACCGGCGGCTGACAGTTTGGACCAACACTCAGAGGAGCACTGGCCCGGGGGGGTTAAAATAATGATGACCCTTGAGTCTGCAGAACCCAAGGGAAAGAAAAGGCTAGGTGGCAAATGGTAAAACCAAGGTTGGGCATTGCTGGAAAAGCTTTAATCAAGGCGAACTATCAAGGGGTTCCCATTATAACCCAACCACGTAAGGAACGCAAAATCCGGGAACATAAATGGAACTATCAAGGGGTTCCCATTATAACCCAACCGCGTAAGGAACGCAAAATCCGGGAACATAACACCGATATGACGGAAACTAAGGCGGCAAGAGTGGAACAAAACACTAGGCGAGAGGCCGAGCCTTCCACCCTTTACCAAGTATATAGATGCATTAAGATAACAAGATAATATAATGATATCCCAACAAGTAAATAAAAGTTCCAACAAGGAACAGCCTCCAATCTTCACCTGCAACTAGCAACGCTATATGAGGGGCTGAGCAAAGCGGTAACATAGCCAATCAATGGTTTGCTAGGACATGGTGGGTTAGAGATTTGACATGGCAATTTGGTAGGCTTGAAAGCAAGTGGTAGGCATCGTAGCATTGGCATAGCAAAAGAGCGAGCAAACTAGCATAGCAAAGATAGTAGTGATTTCGAGGGTATGATCATCTTGCCTGCAAAGCTGTCAGAGTTGACTGGATCCTCGAAAGCAAACTCAACGGGCTCCTCGTTAGCGAACTCGTCTCCCGGCTCTACCCAAACAAGACAAACAAGCAACAAGGACACAATCAACCACGTGCAAAGATCAAGCAATATGATGAAATGATGATATGCTAAGCAGGATGCGATGCGGGATGCATAAAGCAAGATTTGACAAGGGATGCATGAATCTGGCCTCAACTTGGGAATCCAAGTGTGCCACTGGAAAGATGAAATGAAATCACTTGAAAACGATATAAAGAACGCCGGAATCGGAGTTACGGTTTGGAAATGGCAAGCGACTCACATATGACCATGTTCTGCGATTTACAGCAAGTGGCCATCTAAATGCAATGAGATGAACATGCTACAGCACCCAAACATGACAACAAAATACATGGCAGGGATGTATTCAAGATGCTTGACAAAAGTCTAGCACTGAGCTACGGCTAATTCATCCATTAACAGGTTCAAACAAGCATGGCAAAAATGCATATGGCAAACAGATCTCAGACTTGGTGAAATTGACACTTGTCTGGAATTTCAGATCAGGTAGCACTCTTCGGAGCAACAAAACTACATGCTACAGGACCTGTACACGGCAAAGTAAAGCATGGCATGGAGCTACTCAAAGAGCTTAACAAAAATCCCTTAGTGACCTTGAGCCAAAAGGGATCAGAAAATGCAATTGCAAGCATGTGAACATAGCAAAAACATAATCAGTTCTCAGACTTGGTGAAAACTGGAGCATGCTGAAACAGATATCAAGTAGGCATATTTACGAGCTCGATGCACTCACTAAGGAGCAAGTCATGACCAACTAAGCATACACCCATCAAGAACATACAAAATGCAAGCTAGACATGGCAAGAACAATAGCATAGCATGCACGGATCAACTACAACATCATCGGCAAAATTGCAAACAAGTTGACAATCTGCCCAGATTCACAAAGTAGCAAAAGTAGAGCTCGATTGACTCAAGCTAGGGTGCTCCATAATTGCAAACAAAGACATAGATGGATAGAGCACTACAATATTAACAAAACATCCTTACTGATCATCCTCAAAAGAGGCACGGATCACTAGGAAACAACATGAACATATGGCCATATGAGATAAACAGATCAAGGACTTGGTGGAAATGTTAAGTCCCTGAAATCAGAATTAACAAGTGCACCACTTTGCAAGCTTGTGCTAGTCACCACACACACCACAAAAATACATGGGTTGCACCTCTGGAAAGATGACAAAACCCTTAACAAAACATATGTAGAGCATCAGGGCATAACATGCACACATTAATCATGGCAAAAATGACAAAAAGCTAAATGGAGTAGCAGATCTGACAATTATCTCAAGTAGCCCTCTTCTAACAGCATTTCGGGCATCAAGATGAACTCAAATGAAAATGATGCAATCGAATGAAATGATGTACTCTCTGAGATGAACATTTTGATATGCTATATGCACAAATCGGAGCTACAGATGCAAAGTTATGAGGCTATGAACATGAGCACTTGGATCTGGGATTTCGGGACTTAGAAGAAAAAACACCTCGCGGATTAGGGTTTATTGTTCACCCACGCGATCTACTGTTCATCCGCGACGAATCCGAGGTCGCCGGTGACGGATCCGGCCGGAGGGAGCTCGCCGGCGGCTCAGGGACGCGGGGGCCGTCGTGGGGGCGGCCCGCGACGAGGCTGGCGACGGCGGAGGGTGGCCGGAGAGGGGATCCGGGGCTCGGGCGCGGCGAGGTGACGGCGATGCGCGGCGGGCGGCGAGGTGGCGCGGCGCGGCTCCGGTGGAGGATGCGGTGCGTCGGCGCGGGCCGAGGGAGGCGGCGGCTAGCGGGCGCGGCCGGCCGTGGAGGGCGGCGGGGAGGGGGCCGGCCTGGGCCGGCGGGAGCGCGGGTGGGCGCGGCGAGGGGCGGCGACGTGGCGGCCGTGGCTGCGTGCGCGGGTTTGTCCGCGCCGGCGGACACGTCCGCCCGGACGGGGAGGGATTTAGGTTTAGGAGAGGAGAATCCGAATTTGGAGGGGGGCCTATAAATAGGCATAGAGGGAGCTAGGAGGGTCCAAATTGAGGTGCGGTTTCGGCCACGCGATCGTGATCGAGACGCTCTAGATGATGAAGCAGGTTTAGGTGGGTTTGGGCCAACTTGGAGGGGTGTGGGCTGCAACACACACGAGGCCTTCGGTCCCTCGGTTAACCGTTGGAGCATCAAACGAAGTCAAATGATACGAAACTTGACAGGCGGTCTACCGGTAGTAAACCAAGGCCGCTTGGCAAGTCTCGGTCCAATCCGGAAATGTTTAATCCCCACACACGAAAGAAAGGTAGAAATGACCACCGGAGAAGAACGAAGTGCTGGAACGCAAAACAGACAACGGGGAAAATGCTCGAATGCATGAGACGAACACGTATGCAAATGCAATGCACATGATGACAAGATATGAGATGCATGACAACGATAACAACACACGGAGACAAAAACCCAAACCCGAGAAAATAAAATAACTTAACGTCGGAAACGGTAAGAGTTGGAGTACAAATTGGGAAAGTTACATCCGGGGTGTTACAACACTCCACCACTACGAAAGGATCTCGTCCCAAGATCTAGGACTGAAAGAACGCCGGGTACTTAGAACGGAGGTGATCCTCGCGTTCCCAGGTAGCTTCACGGTCGGAATGGTGTGACCACTTGACTTTGACAAATTTGATTGACTTGTTGCGAGTCTTGCGTTCAGTCTCTTCAAGAATAGCAACTGGGTGCTCACGGTAAGAGAGATCTTCTTGGAGCTCAATGTCCTCGAAGTTGATGGTGCGATCAGGAGTCTTGAAGCACTTTCGGAGCTGAGAGACATGGAACACGTCATGAACATTTGCAAAGTTTGAAGGAAGCTCGAGTTGATAGGCGAGGTCGCCTCTCTTGCTGACAATCTTGAAAGGTCCCACGTATCTAGGGGCAAGCTTCCCTTTGATACCGAAGCGACGAGTACCTTTCATAGGAGAGACGCGGAGGTAAACATGATCTCCGATCTCGAAAGCCAAATCACGGTGCTTACTATCATAGTAGCTCTTCTGGCGGGATTGGGATGCTTTGAGGTTATCACGAATGACTTTGCACATTTCTCTGCCTCTGTGATTAAGTCATTACCCAAAAGCTGACGTTCACTGGTTTCAGACCAGTTCAGAGGGGTACGGCACTTCCTGCCATACAGAATTTCAAATGGGGCCTTGCCCGAACTTGCTTGAAAACTGTTGTTGTAGGAGAATTCAGCATAAGGAAGACAATCCTCCCACTTCATGCCGAAGGAGATCACACAAGCCCTGAGCATATCTTCAAGAATCTGGTTGACACGCTCGACTTGACCGCTAGTTTGAGGATGGAAAGCTGTGCTGAAGCGGATGTTGGTGCCCATGGCCTTCTGAAAAGAATCCCAAAACTTTGAGGTAAAGATGCTGCCACGGTCTGAAGATACCACTTGAGGAATACCGTGCAAAGAGACAATTCAAGAGGTATAGAGTTCCGCCAATTAAGCTGCAGTGATCGACTCTTTGATAGGCAGAGAGTGAGCCACTTTGGTGAGTTTGTCGATGACAACGAATATAGCATCATTGCCACGCTTGGACTTTGGAAACCCAGTCACGAAGTCCATTTCAATGTGGTCAAACTTCCATTCTGGAATGGCAAGAGGTTGGAGGAGACCTGCTGGCCTTTGGTGTTCTGCCTTCACTCTTCTGCAGAAATCACATTCATTCACGAATTGAGCAATCTCGCGCTTCATTCGAGTCCACCAGTAAGCTTGCTTGAGGTCCTGATACATCTTCGTACTCCCAGGGTGGATGGAGAGGAGAGAATTGTGAGCCTCGTTCATGATCACTCTACGGAGGTCACCTTTGGGTACAACAATACGATCCTCGAAGAAGAGAGTATCCTTGTCATCAAGGTGGTAGCACCTGTACTTGGGTTGACTCTTGGCAATCCCAATCTTCACCTTTTTCACCATAGCATCAAGAAGCTGAGCTTGGCGAATCTGGTCTTCCAAGGTAGGAGAGACTAGAAGGTTGGCGAGGAAACCTTGAGGAACCACTTGTAGATTAAGTTTGCGGAAAGCTTCACAATGCTCGGTTGATAAGGCTTGAGAATAAGACTGTTGCAGTAAGCCTTTCTGCTCAATGCTCAGCAATCACATTGGCCTTGCTTGGAGTATACTCAATACTCGGATTATACTCTTGAATCATTTCGACCCATCGAGTTTGCCTGAGGTTGAGATTAGGCTGAGTGAAGATGTACTTGAGACTCTTGTGATCAGTGAAAATGTCCACTTTTCTTCCCAATAAGAGATGTCTCCAAGTCAAAAGAGCATGCACAATTGCCGCCAACTCGAGATCATGAGTGGGGTAGTTCTTCTCATTAGGCTTCAACTGGCGAGATGTATAAGCAACAACTTTCTTCTCTTGCATCAATACTGCGCCAAGGCCTTGGAGAGAGGCATCACAAAAGACCTCGTACGGCTTGGATTCATCAGGCGGAGTCAGAACTGGAGCAGTGATCAATTTCTCTTTCAAAGTGTTGAAAGCAATGTCACACTCCGGAGACCAAACGTACTTGACGTGCTTCTGAAGAAGATTTGAGAGAGGCTTCGCGATCTTAGAAAAGTTTTCAACGAATCTTCGACAATAGCTTGCAAGACCGAGGAAGCTATGGAGTTTCTTCACGTTCTGAGGAGGTTCCCAATTCACAATTGCAGACACCTTCTCAGGATTCACGGCAATGCCCTTGGCAGAGATGATATGACCAAGATAAAGAACCTCATCGAGCCAAAATTCACACTTGGAGAACTTGGCGTAGAACTGATGTTCCCTGAGCTTATCGAGTACCAAACGCAAGTGCTTGGCATGATCTTCCTTGTTCTTGGACAAAACCAGAATGTCGTCAAGATAGACCAAAACGAAGTCACTGGTGTAGGCGTTGAAGATGAAGTTCATCATGCGAGAGAAAGTCGGAGGAGCGTTGACGAGGCCAAAAGACATGACAGTGTATTCATATGAACCAAAGCTTGTCCTGAAAGCCGTCTTGGGAATATCTTGCTCACGGATTCGAATCTGATGATAACCCATGCGGAGATCAAGCTTGGAGAATACTTGGGCACCTTTGAGTTGTTCGAACAGCTCATTGATGTTTGGAAGTGGGTACTTGTTCTTGATGGTCTTCTTGTTCAATGGACGGTAATCAACACAAAGTCGGTCCGTTCCATCCTTCTTCTTCACAAAAAGAACACCACAACCCCACGGAGAAGAACTAGGCCGGATGAGACCCATTTTCTCTTGAATATCGAGTTGCTTCTTCAGCTCCTTCAACTCTTCAGGTCCGAGCTTGTAAGGACGTTTGCACACAGGTTCCGTGCCAGGCTCAAGATCAATAACGAATTCAACTTGCCGGTGCGGAGGCATTCCTGGAAGCTCTTCTGGAAAGACGTCTTGATATTCGCAAACGACTAGAATTTGCAAGATGGCATCCAATTCACCCTTCTCATTGAGAGAAAACAGACAGATGGTATTATCCCGAGCGGCAAAGACAATTACATCCTCAGACGAATGAGTCAATTGAATCTGCCTGGCTGCACAATCAAGCTAAGCCTTGTGCTTAGAAAGCCAATCCATTCCGAGAATAAGATCAATATCCGAGTTACCAAGGATCATTGGAGAAGCCAGAAACTTGAAATCACCATCGAGATAGAAATATCCGGAACCTCGTAGTTAGCGAGCAAACATTTACCCGGAGAGACAACTGCTATTGTCTTATGCATAACTTGAGAAAACCACCCATGCTTAGATGCAAAAGGTCTAGAGATAAAGCAATGCGATGCACCAGTGTCAAAAAGAACTTTTGCAGGAACATCGTTAACAGGAAGGTTACCCATGATGACATCTGATGAATTCTCTGCCTGAGCTGCATTCACCATATTGACCTTGGCGTACTTGGGGTTATGCTTGACCACAACTGTACTTGCCGATCTGACAGGAGGAGGAGGAGGAAGACGCCTCTGGTTGAAACACTTGTTGGCATAGTGACCCTTCTGTTGGAACTTGTTGCACGTGACCTCTGAAAGCGGACGGTGATACGGAGCACTCGATCTTGGAGCTTGAGACGAAGTCTTGTTCTGAAAGCCAGGGTTGGGTGGGTCGGAAGAACCACTGCCACCTTTGCTCTTCTGCTGATACGGCTGACAGAACGGAGGAGGAGGAAGCCAATACTTCTGCTGCTTGGCCACTTGAGTAGAGGAAGAAGGAGTAACATCTCTGACTCGCTTCTTGGAAGCATCACACCTCAATTGAGCAGCCTCTTGCTTCAATGCCATGTTTTAGAACTCATCGTATCTCAAGGGCTCAAAGAGAACAAGAGCGAGCTGGATTTCTTCTCTGAGACCACCCCTGAACTGGTATATCATGCTCTTCTCATCAGGGACGTCCTGCTTGGCAAAGCGGGCGAGCTTCTGGAACAACTTGTTGTAGTCATAGACAGACAAAGAGCCTTGCTTCAGGTTGCGGAATTCCTCACGCTTGCTTTCAACCATGCTCTGAGGAATATGATGAGCTCGGAAATCTCGACAGAATTCATCCCAAGTCATAACACGTCCACCTCTAGAGTCCTTGTACTGCTAGAACCATTCTGCAACTTGATCTTTGAGTTGGAAGGAAGCGAACTTAACAAAGTCCTCAGGCCTGACGTTACTGCACTCGAAATGCTTGCACAGATCCACTAGCCAATCGTCAGCATCGGTTGCCTCAACACAATTGCTGAAAGTCTTTGGCCCTTTAGCAAGGAACTGGTTGAGTGTAGCAAAGTGATTCTGATTGTTGCCTTGATTCCCTTGGTTGCCTTGATTGCGCTCTTGGAGAATTTGCATGATCAACTGTGTGTTTGCATTGGTTGCAGCCATCACAACTTGCCATGCCTCTGGAGGAGGTGGAGGTGGTGGCGGATCAGGATTCGGAGTCGTGCGCGTTGGAGGAGCCATCCTGAAGAGGTTGGCATCCATTAGCACATTGATAGACAAATATTGAAGCTGAATCCAACGAAATGAAAATTGCAACATATAGTCTTCACATTCGAACAAAATGAACGAATGCATTCCTCTTGAAATGGTCATATATCCATAAATTGAGAAGCCACGTAGAATTAAGGTAGAGAAATAAATCAACAAGGTACGGATCAAGAACGAATAATTGGTAAGAAATCCCAATCTCAAACCAAATATCCGTGGAAGAAGAACTAGAGCTACAAGAATTCCCACCTATGAAACTCCCGAACCTTTTCGGTTATGCAATCAGGTGTTGGGGATACATGGGAAGCATAATATCTCACCCAAATCTAGCAAATCCTACATCCAGTTGTATCCATCCTTCAACACATAACCAAGAAAAACTTCGGAAACCATCTACCTCAACCTTCAAAAAGCATCCGTTATACAAGTTATGGCGATACTCCCGAACTCCCGCCCCAGTACTGGGTGGCGTCGAGGTTATCTCACCAACGAACTGCATAAAAGAGATTTTTGATGTCGGCGTACTAAACTAAGGTATTCCAGAATTGCAACAATAAAATTATGATGACAACACCTTAGAGCTCAACTCCCGGGACACTTCCACTAAACCCCTGACAGGAGGCACCAAGACAATGTTCTCATCATAAAACCATCGGAACGATTCTAAGATACCCGCGTGATCCTAAAAAAAATTGTGAAATTTGAGAAGAGAAGAGTCAAAACTCTACGTCAGGATGCCTTACCAGAGCGATCAGGAGACTGGGAAGTAAAAAGAATTCCTAAACTCTCCGATATATAATTCCTAAATGACTCAAAACATTTTTCTAGACACAACTCGGCCGCTAAAAACGATCAAGCAATGGGGCTCCTAAGGTCGGGGAAGGCTCTGATACCAACTTGTAACACCCTCGATGCGACTATATCTCCCACATGTCGAGGCATGACTTAGAGGCATAATCGCATTGAAGACATATGTCGCAAGTTAGGCAATCTTCACAACATCCCATGTAATATAGGTAATAAAAGGGGAGATAACATAGTTGGCTTACACTCGCCACGTCAATCAAGTACATAAATAACATTACATCATCCAAACACTCATGGCCCGACTACGGCGCCAAAATAAAAGATAACCCAACATGCGACACGGTCCCGATCACCCCCAACGGGGCACCACTACTGATCATCAGGAAAGGAAACATAGTAACGTTGAGAGTCTTCGTCGAACTCCCACTTGAGCTCAAACGCGTCTCCTGGAGCGGAATCATCAGGCCCTGCATCTAGTGTAATAGTAATCTGTGAGCCACAGGGACTCAGCAATCTCGCACCCTCGCGATCAAGACTATTTAAGCTTATAGGTATGGCAAGGTAAAAATATGTGGAGCTGCAGCAAGCGACTAGCAAAATATGGTGGCTATCCTGTTCGCAAAAGAGAGCGGGAAGAGGAGGCAAAGCGCGAGCGAGAAACTAGAGAACAACCTGCGCAAGCATTACTCCAACACCGTGTCCACTTCCCGGACTCCGCCGAGAAGAGGCCATCACGGTAACACACTCAGTAGATTCATTTCAATTAAATTAAGGTTCAAGTTATCTACAACCGGACATTAACAAATTCCCATCTGCCCATAACCGCGGGCACGGCTTTCGAAAGTTCAAATCCCTGCAGGGGAGTCCCAACTTAGCCCATGACAAGCTCTCACGGTCAACGAAGGAATAGACCTCCTCCCAAGACGTTACGATCAGACTCGGTATCTCGGTTCTTCAAGACATTTCGACAGGTTAAAACAAGACCAGCAACACCGCCCGAATGTGCCGACAAATCCCGATAGGAGCTGCACATATCTCTTTCTCAAGGCACACTCAGATTGTCTAAACTTCCGGTAGGCCAGCCCAGAGTTGCCCCTGGTAGCCACCGGCGGCTAACAGTTTGGACCAACACTCAGAGGAGCACTGGCCCGGGGGGGGGGGGTTAAAATAATGATGACCCTTGAGTCTGCAGAACCCAAGGGAAAGAAAAGGCTAGGTGGCAAATGGTAAAACCAAGGTTGGGCATTGCTGGAAAAGCTTTAATCAAGGCGAACTATCAAGGGGTTCCCATTATAACCCAACCGCGTAAGGAACGCAAAATCCGGGAACATAACACCGATATGACGGAAACTAAGGCGGCAAGAGTGGAACAAAACACTAGGCGAGAGGCCGATCCTTCCACCCTTTACCAAGTATATAGATGCATTAAGATAACAAGATAATATAATGATATCCCAACAAGTAAATAAAAGTTCCAACAAGGAACGGCCTCCAATCTTCACCTGCAACTAGCAACGCTATAAGAGGGGCTGAGCAAAGCGGTAACATAGCCAATCAATGGTTTGCTAGGACATGGTGGGTTACAGGTTTGACATGGCAATTTGGTAGGCTTGAAAGCAAGTGGTAGGCATCGTATCATTGGCATAGCAAAAGAGCGAGCAAACTAGCATAGCAAAGATAGTAGTGATTTCGAGGGTATGATCATCTTGCCTGCAAAGCTGTCAGAGTTGACTGGATCCTCAAAAGCAAACTCAACGGGCTCCTCGTTAGCGAACTCGTCTCCCGGCTCTACCCAAACAAGACAAACAAGCAACAAGGACACAATCAACCACGTGCAAAGATCAAGCAACATGATGAAATGATGATATGCTAAGCGGGATGCGATGCGGGATGCATAAAGCAAGATTTGACAAGGGATGCATGAATCTGGCCTCAACTTGGGAATCCAAGTGTGCCACTGGAAAGATGAAATGAAATCACTTGAAAACAATATAAAGAACGCTGGAATCGGAGTTACGGTTTGGAAATGGCAAGCGATTCACATATGACCACGTTCTGCGATTTACAGCAAGTGGCCATCTAAATGCAATGAGATGAACATGCTACAGCACCCAAACATAAGAACAAAATACATGGCAGGGTTGTATTCAAGATGCTTGACAAAAGTCTAGCACTGAGCTACGGCTAATTCATCCATTAACAGGTTCAAACAAGCATGGCAAAAATGCATATGGCAAACAAATCTCAGACTTAGTGAAATTGACACTTGTCTGGAATTTCAGATCAGGTAGCACTCTTCGGAGCAACAAAACTACATGCTATAGGACCTGTACACGGCAAAGTAAAGCATGGCATGGAGCTACTCAAAGAGCTTAAAAAAATCCCTTAGTGACCTTGAGCCAAAAGGTATCAGAAAATGCAATTGCAAGCATGTGAACATAGCAAAAACATAATCAGTTCTCAGACTTGGTGAAAACTGGAGCATGCTGAAACAGATATCAAGTAGGCATGTTTACGAGCTCGATGCACTCACTAAAGAGCAAGTCATGACCAACTAAGCATACACCCATCAAGAACAGACAAAATGCAAGCTAGACATGGCAAGAACAATAGCATAGCATGCACGGATCAACTACAACATCATCGGCAAAATTGCAAACAAGTTGACAATCTGCCCAGATTCACAAAGTAGCAAAAGTAGAGCTCGATTGACTCAAGCTAGGGTGCTCCATAATTGCAAACAAAGACATAGATGGATAGAGCACTACAATATTAACAAAACATCCTTACTGATCATCCTCAAAAGAGGCACGGATCACTAGGAAACAACATGAACATATGGCCATATGAGATAAACAGATCAAGGACTTAGTGGAAATGCTAAGTCCCTGAAATCAGAATTAACAAGTGCACCACTTTGCAAGCTTGTGCTAGTCACCACACACACCACAAAAATACATGGATTGCACCTCTGGAAAGATGACAAAACCCTTAACAAAACATATGTAGAGCATCAGGGCATATCATGCACACATTAATCATGGCAAAAATGACAAAAAGCTAAATGGAGTAGCAGATCTGACAATTATCTCAAGTAGCCCTCTTCTAACAGCATTTCGGGCATCAAGATGAACTCAAATGAAAATGATGCAATCGAATGAAATGATGTACTCTCTGAGATGAACATTTTGATATGCTATATGCATGAATAGGAGCTACGCATGCAAAGTTACGAGGCTATGAACATGAGCACTTGGATCTGGAATTTCGGGACTTAGAAGAAAAAAAACACCTCGCGGATTAGGGTTTACTGTTCACCCGTGCGATCTACTGTTCATTCGCGACGAATCCGAGGTCACCGGCGACGGATCCGGCCAGAGGGAGCTCGCCGGCGGCTCAGGGACGCGGGGGCCGTCGTGGGGGCGGCCGGCGACGAGGCTAGCGACGGCGGAGGGTGGCCGGAGAGGGGATCCCGGGGCTCGGGCACGGCGAGGTGACGGCGATGCGCGGCGGGCGGCGAGGCGGCACGGCGCGGCTCCGACGGAGGATGCGGCGGCGTCGGGCGCCGGCGCCGAGGGAGGCGGCGGCTAGCGGGCGCGGGCGCGGCCCGGTTAGTGCGGGGAGGGGGCCGGCTCTGGGCCTGGCGGGCCCGTGTGGGTGGCGGTGCGACGATGTGGGGCGGCTGCCACGTGGCGGCCGGTGGCTGGCTGCGGCGGCTTTGTCCGGCCCAGACGGACGTGTCCGGCCGGCGCGGAGGCGATTTAGGGTTAGGGACGAGGGAGAGATCCAGATTTCGGAGGAGGGGCCTTTAAATAGGCATGGATGGAGCTAGGAGAGTCCAAATGAGGTGCGGCTTTCGGCCACGCGATCGTGATCAAACGCTCTAGATGATGAAGCAGGTTTAGGTGGGGTTTGGGCCAACTTGGAGGGGTGTTGGGCTGCAACACACACGAGGCCTTTTCGGTCCCTCGGTTAACCGTTGGAGCATCAAACGAAGTCCAAATGATACGAAACTTGACAGGCGGTCTACTGGTAGTAAACCAAGGCCGCTTGGCAAGTCTCGGTCCAATCCGGAAATGTTTAATCCCCACACACGAAAGAAAGGTAGAAATGACCACCGGAGAAGAACGAAGCGCCGGAACACAAAACGGACAACGGGGAAAATGCTCGAATGCATGAAACGAACACGTATGCAAATGCAATGCACATGATGACAAGATATGAGATGCATGACAACGATAACAACACACGGAGACAAAAACCCGAACCCGAGAAAATAAAATAACTTAACGCCGGAAACGACAAGAGTTGGAGTACAAATTGGGAAAGTTACATCCGGGGTGTTACAAGCAGCTCACATGATGTGTCTTAATATTTCTGCAGGAAACCTTGATGAGTTTGAGAATTGCACACAATTTATACAAAAACTACTTAGATGCCCTTTGATCCCATATCCAACGACCTCGAAGCTCGTATCACCGTAGCATCTAAGATGAAGGAGGACATCATATTCTCCTGTATGTAAGAATATCATGTGCTACCACACCTTAGATGCTTTGGTGATACAAGCTCTTCAGAGGCGTTGGATTTGTGACCCAACACCTCCTCGGTGGTTCGAATGGTTTTTTGCAGAAAAGCCCCAAAAGAGTTCGGCCATTGCTTACAAGCACAAAGACTGCTCAGATGCCATTGGATCTCAGATCAAACAACCTCCAAGCTCGTATCACCGTAGCATCCAAGCTGTGACAGCACCTTATGTTTTCTCGCACGGGAGAGTATGAGGTGCTCCCGCACCATAGATTCTATGGTGATACGAGTTCACTGAGATCTAACGGCCCATAATAGGAGGTTTGAATGTTTTTGCAATATACGGCTGATAGAGTTTGGGAAATGCATAGAAAGTACAAGTACTACGCATGTGCCATCTGATCACTGATCATACGACCTAGATGCTCATATCACCGTAGCGGGTAATTAAGCTACGGGGAGCACCTAATATGAGCACCGGGGAGCCGTTGGATTGAAGACGCAGCGGCACACATGAGGCCTAAATGTTTTATTTGCAAAAAAAACCTTTGGAGAGTTTGGAAATTACGCATAATTACAAAGACTACTCCCAAGCCATTAGATCTCACTTCCAATGGTGTAAAAACTCATATCACCATAGTATCTAAGCTGCGGGGTGGATGTGATATTCTATGCCGCTGTCATTTTTGTTTGTGAACTTGCAAAATACATGTAACTCATGTTGTTACTTGTCTAACCGTGCAAAGTGTTTGTTCAAAAAAACCATCCTACACTGAAATATCGGAACAACACACGGGGGTCCCACTTGTCATTAATCAAATTTGGACCTAAAACTAACAAATCTGAAAGACGAGATTCGAACTGGCAACCTAGACTACAAAGCGTAAGTCGATAGCCTAAAAAAACGAACGGTTGTTGGCTTTGTCCCATAACTTGATTTTATTTATACAGTACTTTTGTTGAGTAGAGTAGAGGGAATGCCTCGTCAACACGTGCATGACCGTTGTCTCACTTACTGGTGGGTCCCAGGTCTGCGATCTCAATCTCTCTTCTCTCCATCGTCTAACCTTTGCACGGGCACACACGAAGAGCGGCGCTAGCTTGCCGTGGTGTTATTACAACTAAAAAAAGCTTGGAAAATAGAAGAATTGCCTAGAACAAGAGACGTTGTGGCTGGTCGAGACGGAGCTAACCACATCTATCCTCCATGCCACATTTGCATGATGAAGCTGTGTGGCTAGTGGGGTGTTTTCGACCGACTGGCTGGGTCCCGAGGTTGAACCATAGGTACTACGTCTGATACAGTATATTTTTACACGCACATTTTTCCTCCGTGCCGAGACGTGGCACACCCTACCGCGCAGTTTCGGGGTCCTCCCGGGTGGTGCACGCATATATTCTTCCTAACGTGGGACGCCCTACCGCGCGTTTTCTAGGTCCTCCTCGGTCGTAGTGCCGAAGCAAGTAAATGAGTCGTCAAATCACGAAAGACCACCTTTCCCGCCGAGTACATCAGTGAAGCACGGTGGCTAGCTAGTTGGGCTAGTTCGACCGATTAGCTAGGCCGCCGCCACATTTGTTTTTTCACCCCTTTTTTATCTACTTGCCGGCAGGTAAATTTAAATATCCACCGTTGCTCTGGTGTTTGGGTGCGGTAGGATTTTTATTTTTTGATTGACGGGAGCAGGCGCGGCAGGATTTTTAATTTTTTTGATTGACGGGAGCAGGTGTGGCAGGATTTTTAATTTTTTTGATTGACGGGAGCAGGTGCGGCAGCAATTAGTCACGATGACTCCGCCTGTAAAAACCCACCGCTCCCTGATGTGGGAAGTCATCGACTGGTGTTTTACCGTGGTGAAAACCAAAAGATTCCCCGCTCCCTCCGCCTTCCCGTAGATTGCATTGCCTTTCAGCCATTTCGCCCCCTTTGCTTCCTCTCCCCATTGCTTCTACCCGGTGCCATGGCGGCGCAGCAGATCACGGAGTCCGAGGTGAGGCTCCTGACACAGGAGCTCCATGCCAAGGATGCGGAGCTCAGGGCCAAGGACGCGGAGCTCCGTGAGCTCAAGGAGGAGAGGAGTGCCATGCTCCTCCGTTATGTGCGGGAGTTCACGGAGCTTCAAAAGCGGCAGGCGTCCACCACAAAGATGCTCGAGGCGCTGGCGGCGTTGCTGCAGAAAGCGGGAGATACGATAGGCCGTCAGGGGAGCCGGCTGGAGCGCGAGCGGGCCGATCATGACGAGGTCCAGGATCACCCCAGCCACTTGGTGAACCAAGTTGCCACGCACATGTTGCAGCTGCGCGATGCCTACCATCGTGCCAGTGCGACGATGCCGGCCGTCGGGCTAAACCCGTTCGACCACCCGGTCGACTTCAACGAGCTGCGGCTTCCTGACCTGGTCTCCTTCTTCACCTATATCTCCGAGGAGCTGAGCCGTCTCCACGCGATGGTGGGGGCTGATCTGGACAAGGAGGGGTTGCGGGCTGTCGTCGTCGTTGCCGGGCGAATCCTTTCAGGGCTCCGTCACCAGAATCCATTCGTGCCATTGGACGCCGTCTTTGACGAGCTGGCTCCCGTCGACCGGGAGCGGGCTCAGCGGGCGGTTGCACCCTGCATCACCAATGCCATGCGCCTCGAGAAGCAGAGGGACTTCGGTGGTGTTTAGGCACCCTCTGCATGGGCATGTCCATGTCTCGGTGCAACATGACCGTTGGATCAAACTCAGACGGTGCAGATCAGTCACTGTGGTACAAAGCGTATGGGTGTGTTTGGTTGCATTCTCATCTCAATATAGTTGTTTCCTCTTCGTGTATTTTTGTCAACCTACTAGTGTGGACTCATGCACCCTTCATGCACTCTGCCAAACACCCAAAAGTGGGTCGAGAAGGGAACTTTTGCTCCCATCCCGTGCACCCTTCATACACCCTGCCTAACACTATGCGTGCTTCATATCGTTCATGTTTCGTGGAGTAGTGTAGCACTGTACTCTCCGTGCGTTGTGGACCTAGTTCTGTTAACATTGATCTCACCGTTCTTCTCGACCGCACAGTCGAAAAAGCGGTACTATGTTACATATAGGAGTAGTTGACATGCGCACAACATCATTTGTTATCGTCATATCTTACTACACTAGCAACAAGATTGTGTATTACTGACGTATGAACCACTGCACATGCCTAGTAGTAGGAGCACTATGTATGTTCAAGTGGCTGCCGTGTTTCGCACTCCTCCGTCGTAAGAGTGGAAACGCT
Organism: Triticum aestivum; assembly: GCF_018294505.1. Taxonomy (NCBI): domain Eukaryota; kingdom Viridiplantae; phylum Streptophyta; class Magnoliopsida; order Poales; family Poaceae; genus Triticum; species Triticum aestivum. Next base: position 437,189,420 of record NC_057794.1, read on the forward strand.
TGCTATAATCATTTTTTTCTGAAAAACAGTGGACACGCTCTACCGTGCGGATCCTCCTCCAGCCATGCACTAAATTACTCACTTTCACCGACGTGTGGGACAGCCAGCATCGGGGTCCACCAGCCATGCACTAAATTACTCCGTAGTAGAGTGACGGTAGACTACCCCGATCGAAGCGCCGCGGTAATGCCCAATGAGCCGTCAAATCACAAAACCCCCTCCTTTCCAGCAGTAAGTTGGACGGATGAAGCAACCATCATTTCACTCTTCTCTCTCAGCTTCCTCTCTACCCAACCCTCGCTTCTGCCTCATCTTGTTCCTCATTTCTTCAAGAAAACCCCGACCTGCTTCTGCCATTGTTCTTCTCTCCCAAAGAAGGAAAGGTGAGCGCATCAATGGTGTTGATTCTGGCCAAGGCCCGGTCTTGCAACCCCGAGACTGATCCTATAACTCCCTCTCTTTTCTTCTTTTGGGTTTGTGACTATGGTTTCTTTTTTTTATTTCTACTTGATAGTTTCTTGATGGACGCTGGAGCACCGGCCAAAGTGATGTCTATGGCTCCGACCAAAACCGTCGAGGCTCATGGTACGAAGAAGCGCAAGCACCCCGCCGAGACTACCGCAGACAAGCTCAAAGCCATCGCCCTTTCCAAGCCCCCCTCTCCGGGATCCCTCATTAAGCAAGTCCAGGTAATATCTCTTCTTGACGATCTTTTTCTCGATCTTGATCGTGTTTTTTCATCTAACACGCAGTACTAGTACTAGTAGTACAACTTTCTGGGTGATCTTGCATGTGATTTTTGTGTGCCAAATGACGGTTCTAAATTCCTCTTTTGACCAAAACATGCGAGAGGTTGACACTGATTTCTTATAGATTACTTTCAACTACTCCCTCTGTCCCAAATTTCTTGTCTTAGATTTGTCTAGATACGGATGTATCTAATACTAAAATGTGACTTGATACATCCGTATCTAGACAAATCTAAGACAAGAATTTTGGGACGGAGGGAGTACTTTATGAACATCAATGCTACCTTTTAAGAGGGTATATTTGCCTCAGTAACTTGTGTTATGGATTTTGCATGTAATCCCTCTGCTCTCATGCCTTTGAAGACATGTTCTAGTGTCTTTGTTCACTCATTTCTGTGCGTATATGTAGTCATATATGGAGTATAATATCGAAAATCATCTTATATTTCTGAACGGAGGTAGTAATAAAATATGGTTTCTGTTTGAATTAGAACCAGGTCCGCGGTGGAGATGAAGTTCTCAAAGTCATGCCGTGTGAACTGGAAGACCTGATGATGAGTTCTACTGCTGAACTATCCAGCTGTTGTGTCCTTGTCGCCACGTGTCCTGAACTAGTGTTTTCCTGTAGCATTGTTGTCAGGCGTGTTCTCGAGGCTGTACTTGACCACAACAATTTCCTGGCTGTGCCTTCGATTACGAAGGGTGTGGTTCTTGTAAAGCTTCCCAACAAATCTGATGCGGCCTGTCTTCATCATCATGTTTATGAGTGGAAAGACCACTCTGTTAGGTTCTCCAAGGTTGACAAGATGGTGATGGTGCATGTAGACATCTCACACGAAGTCCATGGCCTAGTCAGTTATGCGGGGTTCATCCCGTAGGTCGGTGGCAAGAAATAGTCTGCAGAGTTTAGTTAGTGCAACTTTGCTTGTCTGTAGTAAGTACTATTGTTCAGTACTTGATTTGTGTTTGTGAACCCTGTATTGTTTATTAGTACTGCCGCTTTTGGTGTGTGGTCAGTCCTGAGAACGGTCTATGTTAATGTCTGTCCACTCAATTCAGTCTGTATATTTTGAAGTATCCAGATCATATTTTTTGTGAGGACGGTTTATCAATTATGGTTACACTCCAATATCTGTATGCATTGCAGGGTTTATCGCACCCACCAGGATTTCCAGTCCCATGGATGTTCGGTCCATACGATTTGTCACGACCTTTGGACTGTCCTGCTTGTGGGAGTAGGCAGGGCCCCTGCATGCCACGCGTAGTTGGACGATCAATCTTCTGTTTAGTACTTCAACATAGTGATTTCCTGGTAAGGATTCACTCGTGTCACATCAAGTAAATCTTATTGATTTACTGTCTAAATCTTATTGATTTAATGTCATGTTTTCTTTCTTTTCCTGCAATTTTACGATGCAGGTTTTGCCATGTGACATTCATCACAGAATAAACCGTTTGGTTTGCTCTACGATGGCTATTTTTGCAGGTTTCACTTCTTATGTCGTGTCAGTAACGAAGGCACTGTCCATCACTTATATTACTGGAAAAAATTGGATCAGTCTGTTGTCTGAGTACAAGCTGAATCCCTATGATGAACTGCAGTTTGGTTTAACAAAAACGCCACAATTAGTCCTTCTCGCGTTTAAAAGAAATGAAGAAAAAAACTGGATCACGGTCACGGATCCTAGTCAAGTTAGAAAGCTGATCATAGCAGACCAGACACGATCGCCGCTGTCTCGCACAGATCGAGCACCGGACAGTTGCTCTAGCACTGACAGCGGCAGCAGCTCAGTCTGATCCAGCTGAGGATTGGGCACCGACCGCGTCAGCGGATCAGTCTGATCTACCGGAGGATCGGGCATCGACACCGGCACCTAGCTCTACAAGGAGCACCATCTCCGGCAGCAGCAGCGGCTTCGGCACCTGCACCAACACTTGCACTTGCATCTGCTCCGGCCCGTGCAGTTGCACCGGCAACAGACTGGGCTGCAGTTCGCACTTCATATACCAAAGTCCTTACAAAAACCGACATGTCCACCTTCTTGGTAAGCATTGGCCGCCCAAGTGCTTCGTTCTTTTTTCTTTCCATGTTGTTTCACATGATTCACTGTGTTGATCTAACTGTTTGGGTATGTCTTCTTGTTTGCAAACAGAGAATTCCTAGAGCAACGAGGGAGTCGTTCAACAATCCGGGCGACCGCGGCCAAGTTTCTCTTACCATGCGCAGCCTTGGTGTGAATGAACCTGCTCAATATACCGTAAGTACAAAGGATGGTCGCATGATGATTGATGCTAAAGGATGGTCAAGGTTCAAATCTAAATCATATCTTGCGGTAGGGGATGATGTCAAAATCGAACTTTCTCGGCAAGGAGAGCTGGTCCAAATCAACTTTGAAATTCTTCAGTAGCAGCACGCAACTGCCGAACTGATCTATCCTCCGAGAGATTTTGATGTAATAATCTGGCATGGTGAAACAAGTGTCCTGTGTGTATAAGTAGTACGACAGTATTATTTATCACATGGTATATCGTTGATAGAATTGCAACTCTGATTGCTGGTTAGGAACTGTCGTTCGATTTCATTCCAACAGCTGCCGTGCTTTATTCAATTTTGTGTATTCGCCTTGCGACAGCATCTAAAACCAGCGCCGTACCGATCGCTTGCAATATGAAAAGCGCTGAGGTAGAACACATGGGCCCCCAAACATGCAGGGTCGGCCTGCGGCCCAAAGTCCAGAACCGTGAGCCTATCTGAGTATTATATTCTCAGCTGAACCCCCATAAAAAAAGCTGAACCCCCATAATGCCCGTGCGTTGCAGAGGGAGTATATTTCTCGGCAAGGTGAGCCTGTGATATAAAAGATTTGTATATTTCTTTACAGAGGGAGTATCTCTCTGTCAAAAAATATATTTATGTGTAACTAGTTACTCCTGTCTTTCTACTTCCTTTCGCTGATATGTGGGGCAACCGGCAACGGGGTCCACGTGCCATATGCACAAATTAGAGTGCACAACTTCACGGTAGACACACCCCGGTCGTAGCGCCGCAGTAATGCCCAATGAGCCGTCAAATCACAACCCCCCCTTTCCAGCTTTAGCAGTAAGCTGGACGGACGAAGCGGCAATATTTCACTGGGCCTGAATCCCCTTCTCCCTCGTCTGCTTGTTCAGAGAAAACCCCCTCTCGGCGATTGCATAGGGTTTTCTCATGGAGAACCAGGTACGAATTCTTCATCCATCCCCGATAAACCCAAGTCCCTTGGTCGCAGGTAATCCTAGGATGGCAGCCGCCGCCGTTGATGCATTTTTCTTCCTACTGAATCTAGTGTGTTTCATTTGCAGTGCCCAAAGTGCGAGTACCCTACAGGTTTCTGCGCCCTCGGCGAGACGCCACACTTGTTCCTTCTCATCCTAACACAGCATTTTGAAACGCGCACAGTATGTTCCTAGAATCCTCTTTTCTATCCGGGAGGGTGGGGTTTTTTTGAACATGTTGTGTTCTCATATTATTTTTCCTGCAGTGTATTATTTGCTCTGCCAGAACACATGTACTCAAGATGCTCGGCCTTGCCATAACTGAATACACTAGTTTAATGGTCACAGTGAAGACAAGCCATGGATATAAGTTCCGAGTTGGGTTCATGAACCAAGAAGATCGCTGCTTTTTTATGGCCGAACTTGGATAAACTTTCTCAAGTGTTACGGACTGAAAGTTGGCGCACGAATGTTGATGGAAATAGCAGAACCTGGTCTCATCTTCACTGCGATCTTCCACCCCGACGTCGTTCCAATTGTTCATCCATGTTAGTTTTGTATCTGGTTCTTGCTTGTTGCCTCGATTACTTCTTAATCCACCTATTCTGTCTAACTAATCACAATTTAACTTTAGAAGTAGCAACGAATCTCTCACGAAGATGCTACTTCTAACTAATATTTTCTTATAATTGGTGGCACGTGTAGGTTTTTTCAGAGTTAAGCAGTCTGCTCGTTTGTTACTCTGTAATAACTCGGCTGTTACTAATGGCACTGAAGTTGACTGGATCGACATCCACAAGTTCCTACACTTTATTGATCGTCTTGAGGTCCTTGTGGGGCGTTTCAATGGTGGAAGGCCACGTGGGATATGTGTGCCACTGCTGCACTCGTTGAACAGGTCCAACTGTGTCGAGAAACTTATGGTACGAGCTGTTTTCTGTTATATATGTTGTTCATAAACTATTGCTTATACACAGTTTTACAGCTGTGATCTTCTTGAAACAGGAACTGCCGAGTTCTATTGTTCCTATACAGATGCCTGACCATGGTCGGGTCAGACTTGCGCTTGGTCACAACATGATGTTTATGTCGACCTACTCAATTCCCCTTGGAGGTGAAAAGATACTTATTCATGGGTGGTCTCAAATAATGAAGGCCCGTCCATCTTGGAGAATAGGACAGAAGATTATGTTCATGCTTTTCCATGGCTCTAAAGCGAATATCCTGTTTATTGACCACGTTGCGAGATGAAGCCGCTTTCAGAAGGTTGTGGATGCGCGGGGTGGCGCCTGGGCCTTGTCCTGGGGCTTGGCGGCCTCACCCTTGGTTAACTGTAGGCAAAGTAGCACTGTTCGAGGCGTGCTTTGTACGGTTGAACCTGTATAAGTACTCATACTGCTTTCAGCTTTGGTTGTTAAGTGCCCCTGCTGGTTTCAGTTAAGGTTGTTAAGTACTCCTGCTGCTTTTACAGTCTGTCGTGTTTCTTCAGTCCTGTCTTCCTCCAGCCGCCAAAACCAAACCAGCGCCGGCGGGGCCGCCTGCTTCCGCCTCCCACGGCTGGCTGCGCCTCAGCGCACGCATCGCCGCCCCACCGTCTCCTAAATCGTTAACGCCGACGTCCTCCGCGCGCTTTGGTGCGCTCGCCGCGGCGCCGCCCTCTCGCGTTGTCAACATGGTCAACAAACAACAGGAATCGGCAGAAGTACGTGGAGAGGATGACAGTAGGGGCCCACCACGTCAGCGTATGGAAAAATAAAATGCTTCCTCCTAGTGTTTTCCTGACATCTGGGACCCACGACATTGTGAGCGTATATAGTCAATAGACAAGAGAACAGCACAAGATCGGCTGACACCTGGGACGTAGCTACTCGAGCAGTATTTTTTTGTTTGGTATTGTTGAGACGGAGCAGGGTTTGAACTGGGCTGTGGCCCGTCTAGCCCAGGCTTATATTTTATGTTCACCATGTGACCAGCCCAGCTATTTTTTCTTTGTGAAAATGAGCCCAGTTTATTTTTTCTGAAGAATACCCAATCCAGGCCTACTTATTTTTCTACGCCCTGATGGGCTGCAACTCTTTCAAGACGCCTGCAAATCTTGAAAGTAATATGAAATGGGTTGTAAATATAAAAACAGATGACAAATTGGCAATTACTTTATAATTTCTGAATTTTATTACATTTTCAGATTCCTATTTCACTGGGCATTAACCTAATTTAAATATATCTTCAAAGTACTTTAAATCTGGCTGGACATTTCGGTATTAAAAATAGTTTGGAACCCACAGAAATATGCGAAATTGGCCCTGGCCAACCAAAAAAATGACTGCAATAAATTGCATAAGAAGTTGCCATGAGCTATATATAAATTATTAAAAAAAGAGGGAGTGGTCTGACTTGTGGGCCTGTTTAGTTGACGCGTATGCAAGATTTTTTTAGTTATTATATACGTCAACAAACGATTCTAGCAGACGTAACCGTTGGATGTCAATCCAACGGCCGTCGTGTTTCTTCAATCTGTGATCTTCTTGCTCCAGCCGCCAAAGCAGCGCCGGCGGGACCGCCTACTCCCGCCTCCCGTGGCCGGCTGTGCTGCCGCGCAGGCCTCAGCGCCCCCTACTACTCCCACCGCTGGCCAGGGCATCCCTCTACTCACCCACACCCCCTGTTATTCTGCGGCGACGGCAGCCTCACACCGCAGCCGAACCGGTGAACGCTCGTACTCCTCTCCGCGTGGGCATCCACTGCCGCGTCTTCCCCGGCTTCGCGTCATCCCCTTCCTATGCCTCGCCGTCGTCCACCGCCGTGGTGCTCTCGGCGCGGCGTGGTCAATGTGGTCAACGACCGACTTCCATCGGAAGAGTACTGTACGTGGAGAGGCTGACAGTTGGGTCCACGGCAGCCGCAAGGAAGTGCCTCCTTATTACGCGGAAAATAATTATTCCTCCACCTGACAGCGGGGACCCACCAGATGGGGCACCAGTAGTTTGCGAAAAAAAATCGTTTCCCCCTGACTACTGGGACCCATCGGACGGGCCACCGTATTTCGCGAAAAAAACGTTCCCCCCGATGTCAGCTCGGACCCACCGGAAGTGCCTCCTTATTACGCACAAAAAAATGAATACTCCCCCGGCTAGCTGGGACCCACCTTGGTGGGAGGCTGACTTGTGGGCCTACTAAGTTGATTGGGACAAAGGGCTTTGTCAACTTAGTCAATATGAACGATTCTAGCTCCAGTGACCGTACGATGTCCATCCAACGGCCGTAGTGCTTCTTCAACCTCTGGTCTTCTTGCTCCAGCCGCCCAAAGCAGCGCCGGTCGTGCCGCATGCTCCTGCCTCCCGTGGCCGGCTGTGCTGCCGCGGAGGCCTCACCGCCCCCTACTATTCCCACCGCTGGCCAGGCCCTGCGGCGACGGCAGCCTCACACCGCAGCCGAACCAGTGAACCCTCGTACTCCTCTCGCGCGGGCTTCCACTGCCGCGTCTTCCCCGGCTCCCGTCGTCCCCTTCCTAGGCCTCGCCGTCGTCCACCGCCGTGGTGCTCTCGGCGCGGCGTGGTCAATGTGGTCAACGACCGACTTCCATCGGAGTACTGTGCGTGGAGACGCTGACAGCTGGGTCCACGGCCGCAGCAAGGAAGTGCCTCCTTATTACGCAAAATAATTATTCCTCCACCTGACAGCGGGGACCCACCGGACGGGCCACCGTATTTCGCGAAAAAAACGTTTGCCCCTGACTGCTGGGACCCACCAGCTACATCTTCGCACGCAAGGAAGTGCCTGACAGTCGGGACCCACCTGGTCGAAGCGTACGTAGCGTTGTCATTCTGGTCGCGAACGTGTACGTACATATATACTGGTCGATGTAGAGGCGCGCACGTGTCGTAGTAGAGGCGCGCACATAGCATGTACACGTACGTACAGCGGCCAGGGTGCAAGAAAGAAAATACGGCCACGTATGTTACATACGCGGGTCCGCGCCTACTCGCGCATACGTACGGCCAGGGCTCGTGTACATGGCTGGGTCGGAACGGAGAAACACGTCGTCGCTGTTCATGGGGAGGCAACGGAATGCGTGTGTCGTGTTACGTGAGGTGGTGATCAGGCGATGGGAACGGCCTGCGAGCAGAATGGAGGAACAGTGTTTCACCGGCCACGTCGAAAGGCCTAATCGAGGGGTTGGCGTACCGCAAACGGAGGAAACGGGCCTCTATGGTCAAAACGGGGTCCTGTTGATCGGAGGGGTGTGGCGTACCGCAAAACGGAGGAAACGACCTCCTACGGTCGAAACGGGGTCCTGTTGATCGGGACGGGTGTGGCGTACCGCAAAATGGACGAAACGGACTTGTGTTGGAGCGCTACGGTCGAAACGGGGGTCCTGTTCATCGGGAGGGGTGTGACGTACCGCAAAACGGGACTCCACGAGATATTGTTCATCTCCACCGTCGACCCCCTCCAGCCTCCACGAGCTACTGTTCATCCACCGTCGACCTCCTCCAGCCTCCACATGCGACTGTTCATCCATGGGCTCCTGTTCATCCAGCCTCCACCGCGCGCTACTCCACCGGCTACTGTTCAACCACCCCTCTCCACGGGCTCCTGTTCAACCACCCCTCCACGGGCTACTGTTCATCCTGCCCTCCACCGTCTACTGTTCATCCAGCCCTCCACGGGGTGGTCCTGTTCATCCAGCCCCAACCAGCTCGATCGATCGGGGTCCTGTTCATCCAGAGGCAACACCACGGGGTCCTGTTCATCCACCCCCACCGGGAACTGTTCATCCAAACCCGCACAATACTCACTGTTCATCCAGAGGCAGCATCGATCGGCTTTAGTTAGCAGCAGTAGCGAAGGAATCGCTCGATCGGGTTCAGTTAACAGCCATCGATCGATCGCTCGGGTTCAGTAACGCATAGCCTGCAGTGCAATCGCTCGGGTTCAGTTAGAGCCCAACGCCTCGCTCGGGTTCAGTTAGAGCCAACGCCTCGCACACACACGCATACGTGTACGAGAGAAACGCGCATCGCTCGGCCCCCGACCTCCCACCGTAACCGGGAACTCTCCGAAATTTTCCTCCCCCTCGCTTCTACCACGGTTTTTTCCGTCATGGACGGCCCAAAGAATGTCATGCAGCTGTGTCTCCGGCCCGCCCAGGACGAAAAGCCCATTTTTTGTCATGATTTTTTGTCATAGAAGTAGGAGCCCACCACATCTATGATGATACCGGGTTTTGTCACAATTATCGTCATAGAAGTGTCATATGTATCACAGAAAAAAATTTAGTTCGGCCCAAAATGTCACATATGTGTCTTTTTTTTATAGTGAGGGCAGCCCTCCTGTCGGGGATATACCCCGCGGTATGACCTGGCCGGAGTCATAACCCGGCTGGGACTTGGTAAACCGGTGGATGGTAAACCGGCAGACAGTTAAGGCAGACAGTTAAGACAGATGGCTAAGACGGGCGGTAAATCGGCAGGTGGTAAACTGGCAAGTGTTAAGGCAGGTGGTAAACCAGCAGGAGTTAAGTCAGATCATAAACCGGCAGACCATCATAAACCGGCAGACAATGATAACTGGGTTGCCAGGGGTTATGAAGTCCGAGACGTTATGAAGCCCAAGATGTTAAGAAGCCCATGAAGATAAGTCAGAATAGTTAAGTCTTAAGTCCGAGTTGGACTCTACATGTAACCCGCCTCTTCAACATATATAAGGAGGGACAGGGCTCCCCAAAGAGGGAGAGGCAAGAGAGAAATAATCTTAGGGCTAGACATAACTGGTAGAGCCGGTTTACGGCGACTCCCTCGTGATGATAATGAGACCTAGCCTCAAACAGCATGTAGGGTTGTTACTGGATGATGTTTCCTGGGGCCCAAAGCTGTCTAAATCCCTGTCTTGTGTTGCGTTTCTCGATTCCGCTCAACCCCTCTCAAGCTACCACATAGATGTGTTGGCCTCATGACTAAGTCCTCACCCTAGGACATCTGCCGTGACAAAACCACGACAGTTGGCGCCCACCATGGGGCCCGCGCACGATGGTGTTCAGTTCTTGGAGGGATGTCATCTAGGATTTGAGAAGTTTACATCCAGATGAAGAAAGGACCGGTTTTTTGGAAGGATCTACATCAACTTTGAGTTCACTGAATTAAGATCAGAAATTTTATGGGCAGTAACCATGAGCTCTGTTAACAAGATCGACAGGGAAAATCCCAAAGATTTGGCACAAGCCGCCGCGCTTATCAGTAGGATCATCTACTATTCACCAAACGAGCAAATGAAACCTGGAGGAAGACCCGGACGTGGGTGGTCAAACCTGCCACGACCCAGAAACCGGCCACGACCCGTGATTGGCATTGTTTCTGTCTCTGACTCGCCGAGGAGTCGCCTGGTGCAGTCCCGCATGTTGACCCGCCTCCACATCCGACGATCTTCGCCTTGTTTTCAACTCCGTGGCCTTTGAGCTTCGCTGAGCCGCCTGCTGCGGACACCGCGACCTCCCCAAAGTCGCCGAACTTCCTTGCGCCGCTCTGTCTCCGCCTCGCTGCTGTGCTCCGGCCCTCCGCTTCCAAACCCACCTAGCGCTACTCCGAGTCACCAAATTCCACGACCCTGTAGTTGATACAGAGGACTGTATTGGCTCCAGATTGAGTCAGACTCAGACTCGTCGACCGAGCGCCCACCTGGAATCCGACCTGAGTCGCCACATCGACCCGTCGCGGTCCTCTGCCACATCAAGCCTCCGCCGTCTCCGTGTTAAACCGCCCGCGAGACGCATCGCGCCCGCCGCCGGTTCACCACACGGCCAGCCGTCGTTGAATCGCTGGCCCTGAGCCGCCATGTGTAGCATCAAGTCACCGCGGCCTTTCCCAATCCGGCCTCACCTTCCGCTTTGGTAGATTTGTCGTGAACCGCCGTTGGGCCTTGTTCCCGTGATGAGTCGTCATCGCGACTTGTTTCCTCCAAATTGCCATCCGGCCTTGACTTGTCTTTGGTTCAAGTCGACATCGGGCGCGGCTCGCCTCACCGTTTCTACAGATTCGTCAGAGCTGCCCTCCAAGTCGTCTTCCACTTCGGCCTCAGTATCGGCCACCGCCGAGTCACCCACGCCCAAATTTTTCTTCCTCATCGCCGGGTTGCACCTGAGCCGTACGGCCTTGGCCTACCTTTGCTCCAACTCGAGCTGACAACCGCCTTGCCATGGCTTCACCTTCTGTGTTAATCCGTCGCCGGGGACCTTCAAACCGCCGTCTCGCATGGCTGGATGCCTCCTCAGTTACAACCGCACCAAGCTAACCCGGCGTTGCGGCGAATCGTCATCACCACCGAGTCACCTGATTCGCGGTGAAATGCCGGCCTCTACAGCCTCTACACCGGCCTTGCCTTGGTTGCCTCCGTCGCCGTAGCTCCAAAACACGATCCGGCTACGCTCAAGAAACAGGCTTCCCCTGCTACACTCGAGGAATGGAGAGTCGTTGGCAAGTTGCAGCCTCTCATCTATGGACGCGATGAAGTGCCGAGCAAGTTGCTTCACTGACTCGTCGGTGTTGCCCCGGTCGTTTTCCTTCATCCCGCGTCTCATCAAGTCACTGCTGGGGCTGAGCTGTGCTGGGACTCGCATTCTCCGCGTCAGAGCCACGCGGCTTCAAGTGCCCGCACGCCTGACCCACCGAGCCCCTCCGCTCTGTGCCGGTTCAGCCCGCGTCTCCCTCGACAGCAACGTCGGGTTCAGTCTACTGCTGCGGTGGTAACCCTGAGCCGACCTTGTGACCTCGCAAACTGCCGCCGTCCTGTGTCTAAGTCGCCTCGTGCTTGACCCGTTGTGTTGTAGTTGACCCGCCGCGTCAAGGATAAGCCGGCCGCGCCCTCCGCCTCCCGCCTGCGAGCTCGCTTGGCCTGTTTACAAATCGCCACCGTTTTCATCATCGCAGCCGGGCTGGACCGGTTCAGTTGGTCGTCAAGCCGTCTTTATGGCCTTGTCAGGCATTGAGTTGTTACCGCTGCAAGCCGGCCTAGCTCCTCCCGCGCGCACATGCTGCCGCGGATAAACCGCCAGCTGCCTCTGCTGCCACCACTGAGCCATCTTCAAGTCGCCGCGGCAGACATGGACTCGGCCTCTGCTGGGGCTCCACCGCTGCACCTCTGAGCCATTGTTGCTGACTACGGCTGCAGCCGGCGGGTCACAGCCAATGTTTTGAGCCGGCCCTAATGAGTCATCGGCCTCGCTTCCGTGCCTCACTAAGCCGCCCGTAAACTGCTCCGGATTGCCTCCCCCTCATCACTGAACTTCTGCGGCTACGACTCCGCTTCTGCCTTGATGCTCAAGGCTCGGCATCGAGCCTTCAAGCCGCCCCTCTGATTTACTCTAAACCACTGTTGAGGCCTTGTTTCCGCCTTACTCCACTGCTGCGGCCGCCTTGTCAAATTGATCCCGCTCGCCGGCCGCTCCTAGTCTACATTAACATGTTGAAGACTGCACCAAGCTTTACCGAGGGACGCGCCCGTATAGCCCCGTCGCTCGGCAGTCCGGTTTTCGTTAACTGGATGGAGATTGCACCGACGTCTACGCCGGGTTGTCATACGCATATGCTTCTAGCGAGTAGTCAGTTGTTATTCCAAGAAAGGAAAAGATGAGCTAGAAAGGGCAGCACATGCCGAAAAGTCCATTCTGCACCCGAGCTCATATGCTCCCGCATGAACAGTAAAATCAGAAAAATCGAAAAAAATTCAAAAAATTCCAAATTTTTTTTGAGAGAAACATTGACAAAAGTTTTAAGTGCCTGCAAAAATTCATCATGAAATCACATTCCTGTAAGGCGTGGCAAAAAAAAACAAATTCAGTGATTCAAAATGCATTTGAAAGTAGCTTTTTCAGAGTACTATTTTTGTTTTTTGGCCACGCCTTCTAGAAATGTGATTTCATGACGAATTTTTGCAGGCACTTAGAACTTTTGTCAATGTTTCTCACAAAAAAAATTGGAATTTTTTGAATTTTTTTTTGAATTTTTTTTTAATTTTACTGTTCATGCAGGAGCATATGAGCTCGGGTGCAGATTAGCCGCGTCCAGCACATGCCTCGTGACCTGCGCCACTCAAGTAATATTTCCAGCAGATCAGTCCAAAAAAAAACCGAAAGCAGTCTCGGCTGGTGCAACTATTGCCTTTGTTGCCGTACCGAAGAGAAAACATGTGGATAACGACCAAGATTGAAAGGACGCGGCCTCGTGAGGCCTCTGGTCCGCTTGATAAGGCGTCACATCAGTTGGAATATGTGCAAGTAAATCACCCTTGCGAGAGGACCAAGACCATGGATCGAGTCCCAAAGGCAACCAGCGTCACGTTCATCCGATGAAAATACCAGGTGCTGTCTGCCCTATTTATTTCATCATTATATTTTAATTCCTCCGAGAAACATTATTCTGCCTTTAATATTTTTATACGCAGGACAAATTGTTCCATGATCATGGCAGAGACGACAAGATCATCTGTCATCCAAATACATCAGGACAATTATTCACCGCCGAAGTGGAGTTATATCGCGGATATGGAGTGCATAGCATCGTCATTTTGCACTAACATTTATCCGTGCTACCGTGCTCAACGGAAGTGCTTATGTTACCGCCCTTGCGGTCTAGTCTACATCAACACACCGGGCCGCACCTGTCTGCATGAGCTGTTTACTGAGTATGAGCAAGTCACAGCTTGGGTAGCCGGTTTCTTTCAACAAAATGGAGGCAAATTATCATATACTATCAACCGCCGTCTGCACTGGGTGGCCCGATGGGCAGGCGCACAAGTCGCCGCCACTTTTGGTCAACTTCAAACAGCCAGTTGGAAGGAACCATTGGCCGAGTTGCTGACACGGCTCATACAGGATCATTTATAACCCGCCGCAGTCACCTCAACCTTCTGTGGATTTACATCGTGTTATCAACACAAATGATATATACCTTCTGCTATGGTCAAGTACGGAGAATCTCAAGACAACTCCTTGAGTCATCTTAAGACTCGGGGGCTACGATGATATGACTCGACAAATCTTGCCAGTTTCAGCAAATTCAAGTGCTCTAGGATGTTGAAGGGAAACCCGGTCCCGGAGGATACTGTTATATTGATGAAAATTTAAAGGTCGTCAGAAATATTCGGGCTCACAATGATGCTTTCGGTTTATAGTCCGGTTTAAGGGAAATCCCGTCTCCCACACAGCACTGAAGCCCTTAGTATCTGGCTCAAATCCGGTTTAAGAGGAAACTATCTTTTGCAAAGCTCTGACGCTCTCAATATCTGGTTCAAATCCCGGTTCAAGAAGAATTTATCTCTTGCAAAAAGTTAAAGGTTGCCAAAGAGGACATGTTGCCATGATGCGCGGTTCAAACATGGGTATTCCGCCTTATTGGCTTATCATATTGTTGATCACATGGGGGCTTCTGCTTTATAGAGCAAAGCTATGATTACCCTTTAATCCGGCTTATATGCCACTCCTACAAAACATCACTTGGGGGCTTGGTCATATCCGAACCATAGCTACACCTCTTGATCGGCGCAATGCCACAACATCACTTGGGGGCTTGGTCGTATCCAAACCATAGTCACACCTCTTGATCGGCTCAAAGCCAAATCAATCTGGGGCCAAAGAGAGTGCTGTAAAACAACAACTCAAACATAGGCACCCACTGAGCACAGCTCAAAACGTTACTTGGGGATTCTTTGCTATCGCAATGAACTTAGAATCTACACTTGTAATGGGCTATCAAGCCATGGCTTGGAAGCCTGGTGTATACACCTAAAACCCCGAGTTAACCTGCCTCTTTAAGTAAGTTACTCCGTCCAGGTAAACCTGGTATGACCCTTCGAACTTTGACAAGTTACTCTAAAATACAGACCCTGAACTTGTCAAGTTAAAACGATGATTGGTAAGGATTGAGGACCATCTTAAAAGGCTTTGCAAAAATGGTTTAACTCAGTGGCCTGGCAGCCCATGAAAAGCCTCGAATTTGGGGCCTGGCAGCCCGTGAAAAGCCTCGACTACAACGGTTTTTATTTGCCTTTTGCTAAGTTTTTCTTTCTTTTGACAAGATTTGTGCTGTTTTCAAACCGGTGTTCATCAACCCAGTTAGGCTGTCAACTACAAGTTGTCAGTACATGATCAAGTTATAATCCAGAGACTATTAGCCCGGTCTAGTTTTGACTACAAGTCGCCAGTACTATATATGGATAATCCGGTGTTTATTAGCCCGGCCTGACTTTCAACTATAAGTCGACAATATGATGATAAATTATCCAGTGTTTATTAAACCGGCCTGGCTTGGGATTATAAGTCGTCAGTATATATTTGGATTGCGCCATTGGAATCATGCGCTCATAAATCATTGGATTATATTATTCAAATCTTCAAACAGCCAACATGGCTGGATTTTATTATGGTTATCAGTAACCAGTATTATGATTAAGGTTTTCAAAAGTCACTTTAGCACAATGGCTATTATATTATCAATGGATATGATTTATTTTACAATTGAAGGAACAGTCTCAAGTCGCTGCAGGCTTACGACCAGGCACTTGGGGGCTACATTATTCAACTTAAGATTATATCAAATATGCAAGTCTCATGTCGCTGCAACATTGCACCATGACACTTGGGGGCTAATGCAAAGTCATTTTTATTAGTCTTATTGAAGACCCGACTCATCACATCATAATGAGCCGGCCCTTGGGGGCTACCAATTGCTCCTGTCAACAATTCAAGGTACACAAATTTAAATCTATTATTGAAGGATCCACTGCTCAGTTGGTAAAGCACAAAGCTCTCAACCTTGTGGACGTGGGTTCAAGCCCCCTGATGGGAGTTATATCATATAATGTTATTCTCAATGAAGTATATATAAAGTCCCAGCTCAAAATTATCTTACTGAGCCGGCCCTTGAGGGCTACACTGGTTGAAGTTTTTATGAGCATCAGGAAATTACAAGTCCCAGGTTGCTGCAAGCATGACAACCCGGCACTTGGGGGCTACATATGTGGAATACTCAGTTATGACTAGTGATTGAGATGAACAACCCGGATTTCTTCAAGCTTGTGACATTCATATTGAAGCAAATCTTAAGCTGTTACTACGTTACCTTCTTAATGAAGGAAATATGCCCTAGAGGCAATAATAATGTTATTATTTTATTTCCTTATATCATGATAAATGTTTATTATTCATGCTAGAATTGTATTATCCGGAAACATAATACTTGTGTGAATACATAGACAAACCAAACGTCACTAGTATGCCTCTACTTGACTAGCTCGTTAATCGAAGATGGTTATGTTTCCTAACCATAGACATGTGTTGTCATTTGATTAATGGGATCACATCATTGGGAGAATGATATGATTGACATGACCCATTCCATTAGCTTAGCACCCGATCGTTTAGTATGTTGCTATTGCTTTCTTCATGACTTATACATGTTCCTATGAGTATGAGATTATGCAACTCCCGTTTGCCGGAGGAACACTTTGTGTGCTACCAAACGTCACAACGTAACTGGGTGATTATAAATGAGCTCTACAGGTGTCTCCAAAGGTACATGTTGGGTTGGCGTATTTCGAGATTAGGATTTGTCACTCTGATTGTCGGAGAGGTATCTCTGGGCCCTCTCGGTAATGCACATCACATAAGCTGAGGGAGTCCTGGATTAGGGGGTGTTCGGGTAGCCGGACTATACCTTCAGCCGGACTCCTGGACTATGAAGATACAATATTGAAGACTTCGTCCCGTGTCCGGATGGGACTTTCCTTGGCGTGGAAGGCAAGCTTGGCGATGCGGTTATTCAAGATCTCCTACCATTGTAACCGACTCTGTGTAACCCTAACCCTATCCGGTGTCTATATAAACCGGAGGGTTGTAGTCCGTAGGCAATCAACTCCATATACAACAATCATACCATAGGCTAGCTTCTACGGTTTAGCCTCCTTGATCTCGTGGTAGATCTACTCTTGTACTACCCATATCATCAATATTAATCAAGCAGGACGTAGGGTTTTACCTCCATCAAGAGGGCCCGAACCTGGGTAAAACATCGTGTTCCCTGCCTCCTGTTACCATCCGCCCTAGACGCACAGTTCGGGACCCACTACCCGAGATCCGCCGGTTTTGACACCGACATTGGTGCTTTCATTGAGAGTTCCTCTGTGTTGTCGCCTTTAGGCCCGATGGCTCCTTTGATCATCAACAACGATGTAGTCCAGGGTGAGACTTTGCTCCCCGGACAGATCTTCGTCTTCGGCGGCTTCGCTCTGCGGGCCAATTCGCTCGGCCACCTGGAGCAGATCGAAAGCTACGCCCCTGGCCATCAGGTCAGGTTTGGAAGCCTAAACTACACGGCTGACATCCACGGGGACTTGATCTTCGACGGATTTGAGCCACAGCCAAGCGCGCCGCACTGTCTCGATGGGCATGATATAGCTCCGCCGCCGAATAGTGCCTTGGAGGCCGCATACGCATCGGTTTCGACCATTGATTCGGAGCCTACTGCACCGATCGAGGATCAGCGGTTAGACGCTGCCTTAGGGGCTGCGATCTCAGAGGCGATCGAGCCGAATGCTAGCCCCGCACTCTGCACTACCCGTGACTCCGAGGATCCGGACTCCTCCCCGGACTCTGAACCCCCCGCGCCCCTGCCAATCGAATCCGATTGGGCGCCGATAATGGAGTTCACCGCTGCAGACATCTTTCAGCATTCGCCTTTTGGCGACATCCTGAATTCTCTCAAGTCTCTCTGTTTATCAGGAGAGCCCTGGCCGGACTACGGTCAGTGAGGGTGGAATACGGATGATGAGGAAATTCAAAGCCCACCCACTACCCACTTTGTAGCCACTGTCGATGATCTAACTGACATGCTTGACATCAGCTCCGAAGACATCGACAGCATGGACGACGATGTAGGAGACGAACAGGAACCAGCACCTGTAGGGCGCTGGAAGGCCACCTCATCATATGACATATATATGGTGGACACTCCAAAAGATGGAGATGGCGATGGAACAGTGGGGGGTGACGCCCCCAAGAAACAGCCAAAGCGCCGGCGTCAGCGGCGCCGCTCTAAATCCCACCAAAACAAAAATGGTGATTCCGGCATGGGAGATAATACTACCCCGGATAGCGCCGAAGAACACCCACCTCAGCAAGATTCGGCACAGAAAGGTGGAGAAGCCAGCCCTCATGAGAGAGCGGCAGACCGAGAGGTCGAGGATGATAACTATACGCCTCCCTCCGAAGACGAGGCAAGCCTCGATGACGACGAATTCGTCATACCATCAGACCCCGCCGAACAAGAGTGTTTTAAACGCAGGCTTTTAGCCACGGCAAGCAGCCTCAAGAAAAAGCAGCAACAGCTTAGAGCTGCCCAAGATTTGCTAGCTGACGATGGACTGAAGTCCTTGCGGCCGAAGAGTATAAACTCGAACGCCCCTCCAAGAGTTACCTGAAGCGCAGGCCGCTACCCCGATCAGAGGAGGAAGCACCTACATCACCAGCGCAAGACATGGCAGACCGGCCACCTCGCGGCCGTGACAGAGAGGCCTCTCGGCCCTCCACCCAAGCCATGCCCCGACGCCGCTCAACTAAGGCACGGGAAAATGCGCCCGACCTGCGAGACATACTGGAGGATAAGGCAAGACAAACAAGATCGATCTACGGATCGCGCAGGCGCCCTACGGCATGTGACAATGATCTTCACTCCGGATACAACAAATCCGGCCGGGCCGAACACAACAGACATAGCTCTTTCGAGCTGCGTCGTGATATAGCCCAGTACAGAGGCGCCGCACACCCGCTATGCTTCACGAATGAAGTAATGGATCATAAAATCCCAGAGGGTTTCAAACCTGTAAACATCGAATCATACGATGGCACAACAGATCTGGCGGTATGGATCGAGGATTATCTCCTTCACATCCACATGGCACGCGGCGATGATCTACACGCCATCAAATACCTCCCGCTCAAACTTAAAGGACCGGCCCGGCATTGGCTTAACAGCTTGCCAGTAGACTCAATCGGTTCTTGGGAGGACCTGGAAGCCGCATTCCTCGACAACTTCCAGGGCACTTACGTGCGATCGCCGGATGCCGACGACTTAAGCCACATAATTCAGCAGCCAGAAGAATCGGCCAGACAATTCTGGACACGGTTCCTAACAAAGAAAAACCAGATAGTCGACTGTCCGGACGCAGAGGCCCTAGCAGCCTTCAAGCATAACATCCGCGATGAGTGGCTTGCCCGGCACCTGGGACAGGAAAAGCCGAAATCCATGGCAGCCCTCACGACACTCATGACCTGCTTTTGCGTGGGAGAAGACAGCTGGCTAGCTCGCAGTAACAACTTATCAAAGAACCCTGGTAATTCGGGTACGAAGGACAAAAGTGGCAAGACACGTCGGAATAAGCAAAAACGCCGTGTTAACAGCGACAGCAATGAAGACACGGCAATCAATGCCGGATTCAAAGGCTATAAATCCGGTCAGCGGAAAAAGCCATTCAAAAAGAATACTCAGGGCCCGTCCAGTTTGGACCGAATACTCGATCGCTTGTGCCAGATACATGGCACCCCCGAAAGGCCAGCCAATCACACTAACAGGTATTGTTGGGTGTTCAAGCAGGCAGGCAAGTTAAGGGCCGAAAATAGAGACAAGGGGCTGCACAGCGACGACGAGGAGCCCAAGCCGCCGAACAATAATGGACAGAAGGGCTTTCCCCCACAAGTGCGGACAGTGAACATGATATACGCAACCCACATTCCCAAGCAGGAGCGGAAGCGTGCGCTACGGGACGTATACACGATGGAGCCAGTCGCCCCAAAGTTCAACCCATGGTCCTCCTGCCCGATCACTTTTGATCGAAGGGACCATCCCACTAGCATCCGTCATGGCGGCTTCGCCGCATTGGTTCTCGACCCAATCATCGATGGATTTCATCTCACAAGAGTCCTCATGGATGGCGGCAGTAGCCTGAACCTGCTTTATCAGGATACAGTGCGGAAAATGGGCATAGATCCCTCAAGGATTAAGCCCACAAGAACGACCTTTAAAGGCGTTATACCAGGTGTAGAAGCCAACTGTACAGGCTCAGTAACACTTGACGTGGTCTTCGGATCCCCGGACAATTTCCGAAGCGAAGAGTTAATCTTCTATATAGTCCCGTTTCGCAGTGGCTATCACGCCCTGCTCGGACGAACCGCATTCGCAAAATTCAATGCGGTGCCGCACTACGCATATCTCAAGCTCAAGATGCCAAGCCCTCGAGGAGTAATTACGGTCAACGGAAACACCGAACTCTCCCTCCGTGCGGAGGAGCATACGGCGGCTCTCGCAGCGGAGGTACAAAGTAGCCTTCTCAGGCAATTCTCCAGTCCGGCCATTAAAAAGCCAGACACTGCCAAGCGCGCCCGGAGTAACCCACAGCAGGATCGCCTAGCACACTCTGAGCAAGCGTAGCAATGCGGCCCCTGTTGGGGAACGTTGCAGAAAATTAAAATTTTTCCTACGGTTTCACCAAGATCCATCTATGAGTTCATCTAAGCAACGAGTCAAGGGAGAGAGTTTGCATCTACATACCACTTGTAGATCGCGTGCGGAAGCTTGCAAGGTGATGATGTAGTCGTACTCGACGTGATCCAAATCACCGATGACCAGCGCCGAACGGACGGCACCTCCGCGTTCAACACACGTACGGGACGGGAGACGTCTCCTCCTTCTTGATCCAGCAAGGGGGAAGGAGAGGTTGATGAAGATCCAGCAGAACGACGGCGTGGTGGTGGATGCAGGGCGTCACAGCAGCAGGGCTTCGCCGAGACTACGAGGGAGAGACGTAACGGGGGGAGGTGGAGGCGCCAGGGGCTGGTGTATGAAGTCCCTCCTCTCCCCCCACTATATATAGGGGTGCCAAGGGGGGGGCGCCGGCCCTAGTAGATGAGATCTACTAGGGGGGGCGGCGGCCTAGGGGAGGTTTCCCTCCCCCCCAAGGCACCTAGGGGTGCCTTCCACCACTAGGACTCCTCCTAGGGGGAAACCCTAGGCGCATGGGCCTATAGGGGCTGGTGCCCTTGGCCCATGATGGCCAAGGCGCACCCCCTACAGCCCATGTGGCCCCCCGGGACAGGTGGCCCCACCCGGTGGACCCCCGGGACCCTTCCGGTGGTCCCGGTACAATACCGATAACCCCGAAACTTGTCCCGATGCCCGAAATAGCACTTCCTATATATAATTCTTTACCTCCGGACCATTCCGGAACTCCTCGTGACGTCCGGGATCTCATCCGGGACTCCGAACAACATTCGGGTTTCTGCATATACATATCTTCATAACCCTAGCGTCACCGAACCTTAAGTGTGTAGACCCTACGGGTTCGGGAGACATGCAGACATGACCGAGACGCTCTCAGTCAATAACCATCAGCGGGATCTGGATACCCATGATGGCTCCCACATGCTCCTCGATGTTGTCATCGGATGAACCACTATGTCGAGGATTCGATCAAACCCTGTATGCAATTCCCTTTGTCAATCGGTACGTTACTTGCCCGAGACTCGATCGTCGGTATCCCAATACCTTGTTCAGTCTCGTTACCGGCAAGTCACTTTACTCGTACCGTAATGCATGATCCCGTGTCCAACACCTTGGTCACATTGAGCTCAATATGATGATGCATTACCGAGTGGGCCCAGAGATACCTCTCCGTCATACGGAGTGACAAATCCCAGTCTCGATCCGTGTCAACCCAACAGCTACTTTCGGAGATACCTGTAATGCACCTTTATAGTCACCCAGTTACGTTGTGACGTTTGATACACCCAAGGCACTCTTACGGTATCCGGGAGTTACACGATCTCATGGTCGAAGGAAGAGATACTTGACACTTGCAAAGCTCTAGCAAAACGAACTACACGATCTTTTATGCTATGCTTAGGATTGGGTCTTGTCCATCACATCATTCTCCTAATGATGTGATCCCGTTATCAACGACATCCAATGTCCATAGTCAGGAAACCATGACTATCTGTTGATCACAACGAGCTGGTCAACTAGAGGCTTACCAGGGACATAGTGTGGTCTAAGTATTCACACGTGTATTACGATTTCCGGATAATACAGTTATAGCATGAATAAAAGACAATTATCATGAACAATGAAATATAATAATACTTTTATTATTGCCTCTAGGGCATATTTCCAACAGTCTCCCACTTGCACTAGAGTCACCAATCTAGTTACATTGTGATGAATCGAACACCCATAGAGTTCTGGTGTTGATCATGTTTTGCACGCGAGAGAGGTTTAGTCAGCGGATCTGCGACATTCAGATCCGTGTGCACTTTGCAAATCTCTATGTCTCCATCTTGAACATTTTCACGGATGGAGTTGAAACGACGCTTGATGTGCCTGGTCTTCTTGTGAAACCTGGGCTCCTTTGCGAGGGCAATAGCTCCAGTGTTGTCACAGAAGAGTTTGATCGGCCCCGACGCATTGGGTATGACTCCTAGGTCGGTGATGAACTCCTTCACCCAAATCGCTTCATGTGCTGCCTCCGAGGCTGCCATGTACTCCGCTTCACACGTAGATCCCGCCACGACGCTCTGCTTGCAGCTGCACCAGCTTACTGCTCCACCATTCAACATATACACGTATCCGGTTTGTGACTTAGAGTCATCCAGATCTGAGTCGAAGCTAGCGTCGACGTAACCCTTTACGACGAGCTCTTCGTCTCCTCCATAAACGAGAAACATGTCCTTTGTCCTTTTCAGGTACTTCAGGATATTCTTGACCGCTGTCCAGTGTTCCTTGCCGGGATTACTTTGGTATCTTGCTACCAAACTTACGGCAAGGTTTACATCGGGTCTGGTACACAGCATGGCATACATAATAGATCCTATGGCTGAAGCATAGGGGATGACACTCATCTCTTCTTTATCTTTTGCCGTGGTCGGTGACTGAGCTGAGCTCAGTCTCATACCTTGTAACATAGGCAAGAACCCCTTCTTGGACTGATCCATTCTGAATCTCTTCAAAATCTTATCAAGGTATGTGCTTTGTGAAAGACCTATGAGGCGTCTCGATCTATCTCTATAGATCTTGATGCCTAATATATAAGCAGCTTCTCCAAGGTCCTTCATTGAAAAACACTTATTCAAGTAGGCCTTAATGCTGTCCAGAAATTCTATATTATTTCCCATCAGGAGTATGTCATCTACATATAATATGAGAAATGCTACAGAGCTCCCACTCACTTTCTTGTAAACGCAGGCTTCTCCATAAGTCTGCATAAACCCAAACGCTTTGATCATCTCATCAAAGCGAATGTTCCAACTCCGAGATGCTTGCACCAGTCCATAAATGGATCGCTGGAGCTTGCATACTTTGTTAGCGTTCCGAGGATCGACAAAACCTTCCGGCTGCATCATATACAGTTCTTCCTTAAGATGCCCGTTAAGGAATGCTGTTTTGACGTCCATCTGCCATATCTCATAATCATAGTATGCGGCAATTGCTAACATGATTCGGACGGACTTTAGCTTCGCTACGGGAGAGAATGTCTCGTCGTAGTCAATCCCTTGAACCTGTCGATAACCCTTAGCGACAAGTCGAGCTTTATAGATGGTAACATTACCATCCGCGTCCGTCTTCTTCTTAAAGATCCATTTGTTTTCTATCGCTCGCCGATCATCGGGCAAGTCTGTCAAAGTCCATACTTTGTTTTCATACATGGATTCTATCTCGGATTTCATGGCTTCAAGCCATTTGTTGGAATCCGGGCCCGCCATTGCTTCTTCATAGTTCGAAGGTTCATTGTTGTCTAACAACATGATTTCCAGGACAGGGTTGCCGTACCACTCTGGTGCGGAACGTGTCCTTGTGGACCTACGAAGTTCAGCAGTAACTTGATCCGAAGTACCTTGATCATTATCATGGTTTTCCTCTTCAGTTGGTGTGGGCATCACAGGAACGGTTTCCTGTGCTGCGTCACTATCCCGCTCAAGAGGTAGTACTTCATCGAGTTCTACTTTCCTCCCACTTACTTCTTTCGAGAGAAACTCTTTTTCCAGAAAGCATCCGTTCTTGGCAACAAAGATCTTGCCTTCGGATCTTAAGTAGAAGGTATACCCTACAGTTTCCTTAGGGTATCCTATGAATACGCATTTTTCCGACTTGGGTTCGAGCTTTTCAGGTTGAAGTTTCTTGACATAAGCTTCGCATCCCCAAACTTTTAGAAACGACAGCTTAGGTTTCTTTCCAAACCATAATTCATACGGTGTCGTCTCAACGGATTTAGACGGTGCCCTATTTAAAGTGAATGTAGCTGTCTCTAGAGCGTATCCCCAAAATGATAGCGGTAAATCGGTAAGAGACATCATAGACCGCACCATATCCAATAGAGTGCGATTACAACGTTCGGACACACCGTTTCGCTGAGGTGTTCCAGGCGGCGTGAGCTGTGAAACGATTCCACATTTCTTTAAGTGTGTACCAAATTCGTGACTTAAGTATTCTCCTCCACGATCTGATCGTAAGAATTTTATCTTTCGGTCACGTTGATTCTCCACCTCATTCTGAAATTCCTTGAACTTTTCAAAGGTCTCAGACTTGTGTTTCATTAAGTAGACATACCCATATCTACTCAAGTCATCTGTGAGAGTGAGAACATAACGATATCCTCCGCGAGCCTCAACGCTCATTGGACCGCACACATCGGTATGTATGATTTCCAACAAGTTGGTTGCTCGCTCCATTGTTCCGGAGAACGGAGTCTTGGTCATTTTGCCCAAGAGGCATGGTTCGCACGTGTCAAACGATTCATAATCAAGAGACTCTAAAAGTCCATCGGCATGGAGCTTCTTCATGCGCTTGACACCAATGTGACCAAGGCGGCAGTGCCACAAGTATGTGGGACTATCGTTATCAACTTTAAATCTTTTGGCATCTACACTATGAACATGTGTAATATTACGCTCGAGATTCATTAAGAATAAACCATTGACCATCGGAGCATGACCATAAAACATATCTCTCATATAAATCGAACAACCATTATTCTCAGACTTAAATGAGTAGCCATCTCGTATTAAACGAGATCCTGATACAATGTTCATGCTCAAACTTGGCACTAAATAACAATTATTAAGGTTCAAAACTAATCCCGTAGGTAAATGTAGAGGCAGCGTGCCGACGGCGATCACATCGACTCTGGAACCATTCCCGACGCGCATCGTCACCTCGTCCTTTGCCAGTCTCCGTTTATTCCGCAGCTCCTGCTGTGAGTTACAAATATGAGCAACGGCACCGGTATCAAATACCCAGGAGTTACTACGATTACTGGTAAGGTACACATCAATCACATGTATATCAAATATACCTTTGGTGTTGCCGGCCTTCTTATCCGCTAAGTATTTGGGGCAGTTCCGCTTCCAGTGACCCTTCCCCTTGCAATAAAAGCACTCAGTCTCAGGCTTGGGTCCATTCTTTGACTTCTTCCCGGTAACTGGCTTACCAGGCGCGGCAACATCTTTGCCGTCCTTCTTGAAGTTCTTCTTACCCTTGCCCTTCTTGAACTTAGTGGTCTTATTGACCATCAACACTTGATGTTCTTTCTTGATTTCAGCCTCTGCTGACTTCAGCATCGAGAACACTTCAGGAATGGTCTTTTCCATTCCCTGCATGTTGTAGTTCATCACAAAGCTCTTGTAGCTTGGTGGGAGCGACTGGAGGATTCTGTCAATGACCGCCTCATCTGGGAGGTTAATGTTCAGCTGGGTCATATGGTTGTGCAACCCAGACATCTTCAGGATGTGCTCACTGACAGAACTGTTTTCCTCCATCTTACAACTGTAGAACTTGTCGGAGACATCATATCTCTCGACCCGGGCATGAGCTTGAAAAACTAGTTTCAGCTCTTCGAACATCTCATATGCTCCGTGATGCTCAAAACGCTTTTGGAGCCCCGGTTCTAAGCTGTAAAGCATGCCGCACTGAACGAGGGAGTAATCATCAGCGCGAGACTGCCAAGCATTCATAATGTCTTGGTTCTCTGGGACGGGAGCGTCACCTAGCGGTCCTTCTAGGACATATTGTTTCCTGGCAGCTATGAGGATGATCCTCAGGTTCCGGACCCAGTCCGTATAGTTGCTGCCATCATCTTTCAGCTTGGTTTTCTCTAGGAACGCGTTGAAGTTCATGTTGACATTAGCGTTGGCCATTGATCTACAAGACATATTTGCAAAGGTTTTAGACTAAGTTCATGATAATAAAGTTCTAATCAAATTATGAACTCCCACTTAGATTAGACATCCCTTTAGTCATCTAAGTGTTACACGATCCGAGTCGACTAGGCCGTGTCCGATCATCACGTGAGACGGACTAGTCATCGTCGGTGAACATTCTCATGTTGATCGTATCTTCCATACGACTCGTGTTCGACCTTTCGGTCTCCGTGTTCCGAGGCCATGTCTGCACATGCTAGGCTCGTCAAGTTAACCCTAAGTGTTTTCGCTGTGTAAAACTGTCTTACACCCGTTGTATGTGAACGTAAGAATCCATCACACCCGATCATCACGTGGTGCTTAGAAGCGACGAACTGTAGCAACGGTGCACAGTTAGGGGAGAACACTTCTTGAAATTTTATAAGGGATCATCTTATTTACTACCGTCGTCCTAAGTAAACAAGATGCATAATACATAATAAACATCACATGCAATTATATAGTTGTGACATGATATGGCCAATATCATATAGCTCCATTGATCTTCATCTTCGGGGCTCCATGATCATCTTGTCACCGGCTTGACACCATGATCTCCATCATCATGATCTCCATCATCGTGTCTTCATGAAGTTGTCACGCCAACGACTACTTCTACTTCTATGACTAACGTTTAGCAATAAAGTAAAGTAGTTTACATGACGTTATTCAATGACACGCAGGTCATACAAAAAATAATGACAACTCCTATGGCTCCTGCCGGTTGTCATACTCATCGACATGCAAGTCGTGAATCCTATTACAAAGAACATGATCTCATACATCACAATTCATCATTCATCACAACTTCTGGCCATATCACATCACATGATCAATCGCTGCAAAAACAAGTTAGACGTCCTCTAATTGTTGTTGCATCTTTTACGTGGCTGCAATTGGGTTCTAGCAAGAACGTTTTCTTACCTACGAATCACCACAACGTGATTTTGTCAACTTCTATTTACCCTTCATAAGGGCCCTGTTCATCGATTCCGCTCCAACTAAGGTGGGAGAGACAGACACCCGCCAGCCACCTTATGCAACTAGTGCATGTCAGTCGGTGGAACCGGTCTCACGTAAGCGTACGTGTAAGGTTGGTCCGGGCCGCTTCATCCCACAATACCGTTGAGCAAGAAAAGACTAGTAGAGGCAAGTAAGATGACAAAATCCACGCCCACAACAAAATTGTGTTCTACTCGTGCAAAGAGAACTACGCATAGACCTAGCTCATGATGCCACTGTTGGGGAACGTTGCAGAAAATTAAAAATTTTCCTACGGTTTCACCAAGATCCATCTATGAGTTCATCTAAGCAACGAGTCTAGGGAGAGAGTTTGCATCTACATACCACTTGTAGATCGCGTGCGGAAGCTTGCAAGGTGATGATGTAGTCGTACTCGACGTGATCCAAATCACCGATGACCAGCGCCGAACGGACGGCACCTCCGCGTTCAACACACGTACGGGACGGGAGACGTCTCCTCCTTCTTGATCCAGCAAGGGGGAAGGAGAGGTTGATGAAGATCCAGCAGCACGACGGCGTGGTGGTGGATGCAGGGCGTCACAGCAGCAGGGCTTCGCCGAGACTACGAGGGAGAGACGTAACGGGGGGAGATGGAGGCGCCAGGGGCTGGTGTATGAAGTCCCTCCTCTCCCCCACTATATATAGGGGTGCCAAGGGGGGGGCGCCGGCCCTAGTAGATGAGATCTACTAGGGGGGCGGCGGCCTAGGGGAGGTTTCCCTCCCCCCCAAGGCACCTAGGGGTGCCTTCCACCACTAGGACTCCTCCTAGGGGGAAACCCTAGGCGCATGGGCCTATAGGGGCTGGTGCCCTTGGCCCATGATGGCCAAGGCGCACCCCCTACAGCCCATGTGGCCCCCCGGGACAGGTGGCCCCACCCGGTGGACCCCCGGGACCCTTCCGGTGGTCCCGGTACAATACCGATAACCCCGAAACTTGTCCCGATGCCCGAAATAGCACTTCCTATATATAATTCTTTACCTCCGGACCATTCCGGAACTCCTCGTGACGTCCGGGATCTCATCCGGGACTCCGAACAACATTCGGGTTTCTGCATATACATATCTTCATAACCCTAGCGTCACCGAACCTTAAGTGTGTAGACCCTACGGGTTCGGGAGACATGCAGACATGACCGAGACGCTCTCAGTCAATAACCATCAGCGGGATCTGGATACCCATGATGGCTCCCACATGCTCCTCGATGTTGTCATCGGATGAACCACTATGTCGAGGATTCGATCAAACCCTGTATGCAATTCCCTTTGTCAATCGGTACGTTACTTGCCCGAGACTCGATCGTCGGTATCCCAATACCTTGTTCAGTCTCGTTACCGGCAAGTCACTTTACTCGTACCGTAATGCATGATCCCGTGTCCAACACCTTGGTCACATTGAGCTCAATATGATGATGCATTACCGAGTGGGCCCAGAGATACCTCTCCGTCATACGGAGTGACAAATCCCAGTCTCGATCCGTGTCAACCCAACAGCTACTTTCGGAGATACCTGTAATGCACCTTTATAGTCACCCAGTTACGTTGTGACGTTTGATACACCCAAGGCACTCTTACGGTATCCGGGAGTTACACGATCTCATGGTCGAAGGAAGAGATACTTGACACTTGCAAAGCTCTAGCAAAACGAACTACACGATCTTTTATGCTATGCTTAGGATTGGGTCTTGTCCATCACATCATTCTCCTAATGATGTGATCCCGTTATCAACGACATCCAATGTCCATAGTCAGGAAACCATGACTATCTGTTGATCAGAACGAGCTGGTCAACTAGAGGCTTACCAGGGACATATTGTGGTCTAAGTATTCACACGTGTATTACGATTTCCGGATAATACAGTTATAGCATGAATAAAAGACAATTATCATGAACAATGAAATATAATAATACTTTTATTATTGCCTCTAGGGCATATTTCCAACAGCCCCAACCCCAGCCTTCGCGACATAGCGAAACCGGTACCTCGCGTACATAACTACGACCTTGAAATACCATGGGCACACGGGAAGGGGCACAATAACGGCACGCCCAAAATACGGCTTAAAACATACTAGGGGCTGCCAGATTCTTTTTTTAATTTTTTCTTACTTTCAGGACTCCATACTTCGGACGACCTGTTCGGCAATTCGACTGCCGCACAAATGATGCAAGATCCAGGGAGGCAGACAAGCCATGCCGCATTATGGAACTCCCAGGTGGTCTCTATTACGAGCGGTATACCTGTTTTAAATACAATTCCGCGGCCTGCCCCTGGTCAGGACATACTGAATAGTCCAATATCTTTTGCTTACTGCACTATTTGTATCGTTCGGCTTTGATAAATAGCCTCTCTATAAACAATGCATAGCTTTTGTCTATTTTCTGCATTACTCTCTTTTATATATGTTCATTAATGACATGTTGCACCCGTACACCGTGGTACGGCAAGTACGTCAGGGGCTTCAGTACCCTTTAATATGGTGTGAGAAGTCCGTACACTTTCACAAGTGCGGCACCCCGAACTTATAGCACTATATGCATCGGCTCCGAATCATGATTTGGGTCAATAGTTGGGTTTGCCCGGCTCCTATGTTTTGGTGCCTTACGTTCCGCTATATCGGCTAAGGTAGCACTAGGAGAACTACTGCGATTGTGCCCCGGTTGAGCTGGGTTAAGCACCTCAGTGGAGAAAGCTAAAACTGACTGTCATGATGAGGCGAGAGATCGGTCGCTGTTCGAGAGGTTTTTCGAGTCCCTAAAGACTTATGCCGCTTCGAGCGAGGAGCCGGATTTGTCCAGCCAAGGCGTGGATAGCGCCCCGAACTCGGTCTTCCGAACTAGGGGCTTCGCCGAAATTTAAAATTATAAAGTTCTATGGCTAAGTGAGAGTATTCAAGCATTATAGTCCGATTGCCTGGTTCGTTGTGCTGAGCGCCTCCCTCAAAGGACCCAACTATGGGAAAAAGAGCGCTCAGGTTTATCCCGAACACCCCAACACTAGTGGCATGGGGGCAGAAGCAGACGACTGGCCATCTCTCAATTTTTTGATAAACGGCCGCACAGAAAATGATATTTTAAATTCAACAAGCATTGCTTAAGCGCCCATGAACAAGTTTTCAGCGCACAGGATAAAAATGAGCGAGTTTATTCAAAAATTACATCCTTGGTACATTCATCCGCCAACATCCTTGTAATAGTTCTCGGGCTTGCGATGCTCCTTCCCCGGCGGCGGCCCGTCCTTCACAAGCTTCTCACCGTCCAGCTTACCCCAGTGCACCTTTGCACGGGCAAGGGCCCGACGGGCACCTTCGATGCAGACGGAGCGCTTGATGACGTCGAGCCTTGGACAGGCCTCCACCAGCCGCCGCACCAGCCCGAAGTAGCTCCCAGGCAGGGCCTCTCCAGGCCACAGCCGAACTATGAAGCCCTTCATGGCCTGTTCGGCCGCCTTGTGGAGCTCGACCAGCTGTTTCGGGTAAGTAACAAGTAGTTTACTTTTATATTTCTGCTTTGCATAAAGAATGCCTTACCCGCTGCTATCTTCTTCATCTCCTCCAACTCTTGGAGGGCCTTTTGGGCTTCGGCCTTGGCAGACTTGGCAGTCTCAAGGGCCGCCACGAGCTCGGACGCTTGGGTCTTTGATTCAAGCTCCAAACTCTCATGTTTTTTCATGAGAGCCTGAAGCTCTTGCTGCACCTCGCCGACTTGAGCCCCAAGTTTCTCTCGCTCGGTGCACTCCGCGGCCGTTTTCTTTTCGGCCTCGGACAGCGCCTGCTTGAGGGTCGCCACCTTAGTCATGGCCCCTATAATAAGCAGTGCAATCCTATTATTTTTTGCAATCACGCCTCTCTATAGGCACTTTTTCTGTAAGGTATTTCCTACCTTCTTTTTCCTCGAGCTGCCGCTTGGCAAGGCCGAGCTCTTGCTCGGTCCGCTTGAGGTCCTGTTTCAGGACACCCACCTCCGCAGTCAGTGCGGCGGTTGATAGCAGCGAAGCCTGCACACGCATATTGACTCTTTATTGTTAGACTCCTGCGAAATTTACTAGATCCTCTATTCGGCTTTTCTTTCCGAACGCCAAACAGAGCATCAGGGGCTACTGTCTATGCGGTACTATTTTTATATATGTTTACTTACCTCGAAGCCTGTTAGAAGGCTAGCGCAAGCTTCAGTCAGTCCGCTCTTGGCGGACTGAACCTTCTGGATCACCGTCCTCATAATAGTACGGTGCTCCTCGTCAATGGAGGTGCCGTCAAGCACCTCAAGCAGATTGTCCGGCACCTCCGGTTGGACGAAGGCCGCCGGCTCAGAAGGCTTGCTCCTCTTGGAAGGAGTTCGCCTACCGCGGTCCGGAACTATTGAAGATTCCGGCGCGGTGTCCGGCACAAAGCCGGACTTGGAGCCCTGGGAGGTCTTGTCCCCTTTAGTCCTGGTGTCCAGGAGGTCGCCTTGCGGCTCCTCCAGGACCACCTCCTCCTGCCCCGGAGCTCGTTGCAACGCCACTTCGGCGTCGTCCGCAGTGCGGGGGGAGACATCGGGCGAAACTGAGTTCACGTCCGATGAATCCAGGGAGCCGCTTGACGACTCGTTGAGTTCGGCCTGGGGCAGGCTGCATAATTATGTTCGACATTAGGGAAAGCTGTGCAACAAAGGAACGTCATGAGTTACTCTGATATCCGAATACTTACGATTTTGCCGGACGCTTGGCCCTATCTGGCCACTCCTCTTCGTCCTCTTCGGCGGAGGGGTCTTCCTCTTCCTGGACCCTTCGGCCTCCCCCATTGGGGCGGCCTTCCTTTTCTTTCCTCCCCCCGTTGGAGGGGGAGAGTTTTCTTCTTCCTCCTCCTCGTTCTCATGGGAGGAGAGCGTCTCGGACTCGTCGGATGACGAGTCCGACACCACCACATTACGGGCACTCTTTCGAGTCCCCGTGGCCTTCTTATTCTTGGCCTTCTTCTCCGGCACCACATAAGGCGCCGAAACCAGCAGCTTCACTAGGAGAGCAGGGGCTGGGTCTTCGGGCAAGGGAGCCGGACAGTTAATCAATCCGGACTGCGCCTGCCAAGCCTGTCAAAGGTGAGGGAGTTTAGATCCCGCATAGAGTCAGACTATGAAAAAACTTAACCTCCTGTAAAAGGTGAAAATAGCTTACCTCGCTAGCGTGACGCCGTGAGCTGTATCCGCGGTCCTCGAAAGCGGATGTGGGAGCCTCGGCGCCTTTGGTTAGCACCTTCCAGACGTCTTCATACGTCGTGTCGAAGAGCCTGTTAAGGGTTTGGTGCTGTGTCGGGTCGAACTCCCACAGATTAAAGTCCCGTTGTTGACATGGGAGGATCCAGCGGACGAGCATAACCTGGACTACATTGACGAGCTTGATCGGCTTGCTCACCAGGGACTGGATGCATGTCTGCAGTCCGGTCACCCCTTTTTCGTCGCCCCATGACAGGCCCGTCTCTTTCCAGGACATAAGCCGCGTGGGGGGTCCGGATCGAAACTCGGGGGCTGCGATCCATTTCGGATCGCGCGGCTCGGTGATGTAAAACCACCATGATTGCCACCCCTTCAGGGTCTCCACAAAGGAGCCCTCGAGCCATAGGACGTTGGCCATCTTGCCCGCCATGGCGCCTCCGCACTCCGCCTGGCTGCCGTGCACCACCTTGGGCTTGACGTTGAAGGTCTTGAGCCAGAGGCCGAAATGGGGGCGGATGCGGAGGAAAGCCTCGCACACGACGATAAACGCCGAGATGTTGAGGACGAAGTTCGGGGCCAGATCGTGGAAATCCAGGCCATAGTAAAACATGAGCCCCCGGACAAATGGGTGGACTGGAAAACCCAGTCCGCGGAGGAAGTGGGGAAGGAATACTACCCTCTCATGGGGCCTTGGGGTAGGGAGAAGCTGCCCCTCCTCGGGAAGTCAGTGCGCGATGTCTTTGGAAAAGTATCCGGCCTTCCTTAGCTTTTTGACATGGCCCTCCGTGATGGAGGAGACCATCCACTTGCCTCCCACTCCGGACATTGCTGGAGAAGGTTGAGGTGGGAAGTGCGGGCTTGGGTGCTGGAGCTCGAGTGCGCAGGAGATGGATAGGCAAAGAAGGAAGAAGGCGTAGGTAAAAAGGTGGATCCTTATCCCCTTATATGGGCGGATGCGGTTGTGCGTCCCCACCTGCCTAGTAAAACTCGCTTGCCTCCCAAGCGCCGTGATAAGTGGCGCAATCGGATTACCCACGTCCGTATTGATGAGAATCCCGTAAAGGGGGTACACAATCTCTGCTTTGACAAGACGTGCCAAGGAAACCGCCTCACAAAACATGTTGAGGTGGAAAAGTAAAAACGATTCGAGTAAAGGACTTGGCTGTAGTGTGATGACGCACTGCGGAATACGTCAGCAGATTTGATTTGTGTTAATATTATTCTCTCTATGGCAATATGTGGAAGCTTATTTTGCAGAGCCGAACACTACTCTTGGTGTTTACAATCTTCTATGAAGGACTTGGAGGAGGAACCCGCCTTGCAATGCCGAAGACAATTTGTGCGCCGAACTCGTCGTCATTGAAGCCTGGTTCAGGGGCTACTGAGGGAGTCCTGGATTAGGGGGTGTTCGGATAGCCGGACTATACCTTCAGCTGGACTCCTGGACTATGAAGATACAAGATTGAAGACTTCGTCCCGTGTCCGGATGGGACTTTCCTTGGCGTGGAAGGCAAGCTTGGCGATGCAGATATTCAAGATCTCCTACCATCATAACCGACTCTGTGTAACCCTAACCCTATCCGGTGTCTATATAAACCGAAGGGTTGTAGTCCGTAGGCAATCAACTCCATATAAAACAATCATACCATAGGCTAGCTTCTAGGGTTTAGCCTCCTTGATCTCGTGGTAGATCTACTCTTGTACTACCCATATCATCAATATTAACCAAGCAGGACATAGGGTTTTACCTCCATCAAGAGGGCCCGAATCTGGGTAAAACATCGTGTTCCCTGCCTCCTGTTACCATCCGGCCTAGATGCACAGTTCGGGACCCACTACCCGAGATCCGCCGGTTTTGACACCGACATAAGCCTTGCAAGCATTACAACTAATGAGTTAGTTGCAAGATGATGTATTACGAAACGAGTAAAGAGACTTGCCGGTAACGAGATTGAACTAGGTATTGAGATCGAATCTCGGGCAAGTAACATACCGATGACAAAGGGAACAATGTATGTTGTTATGCGGTCTGACCGATAAAGATCTTCGTAGAATATGTGGGAGCCAATATGAGCATCCAGGTTCCGCTATTGGTTATTGATCGGAGACATGTCTCGGTCATGTCTACATTGTTCTCGAACCCGTAGGGTCCACACGCTTAAGGTTTTGATGACAATTATATTATGAGTTTATGCATTTTGATGTACTGAAGTTTGTTCGGAGTCCCGGATAACGATATCCGCCACGTTCCCCAACAGTGGCATCAGAGCCTAGGTTTTATGTGTTGATGTTATATGCACGAGTAGAACACAAGTGAGTTGTGGACGATATAAGTCATACTGCTTACCAGCATGTCATACTTTGGTTCGGCGGTATTGTTGGATGAAGCGGCCCGGACCGACATTACGCGTACGCTTACGCGAGACCGGTTCTCCCGACGTGCTTTGCACAAAGGTGGCTAGCGGGTGACAGTTTCTCCAACTTTAGTTGAACCGAGTGTGGCTACGCCCAGTCATTGCGAAGGTTAAAACAGCACCAACTTGACAAACTATCGTTGTGGTTTTGATGCGTAGGTAAGATTAGTTCTTGCTTAAGCCCATAGCAGCCACGTAAAACTTGCAACAACAAAGTAGAGGACGTCTAACTTGTTTTTGCAGGGCATGTTGTGATGTGATATGGTCAAGACATGATGCTAAATTTTATTGTATGAGATGATCATGTTTTGTAACCGAGTTATCGGCAACTGGCAGGAGCCATATGGTTGTCGCTTTATTGTATGCAATGCAATCGCGTTGTAATGCTTTACTTTATCACTAAGCGGTAGCGATAGTCGTGGAAGCATAAAATTGGTGAGACGACAACGATGCTACGATGGAGATCAAGGTGTCGCGCCGGTGACGATGGTGATCACGACGGTGCTTCAAAGATGGAGATCACAAGCACAAGATGATGATGGCCATATCATATCACTTATATTGATTGCATGTGATGTTTATCTTTTATGCATCTTATCTTGCTTTGATTGACGGTAGCATTATAAGATGATCTCTCACTAATTATCAAGAAGTGTTCTCCCTGAGTATGCACCATTGCGAAAGTTCTTCGTGCTGAGACACCACGTGATGATCAGGTGTGATAGGCTCTACGTTCAAATACAATGGGTGCAAAACAGTTGCACACGCAGAATACTCAGGTTATACTTGACGAGCCAAGCATATACAGATATGGCCTCGGAACACGGAGACCGAAAGGTCGAGCGTGAATCATATAGTAGATATGATCAACATAGTGATGTTCACCAATGAAACTACTCCATCTCATGTGATGATCGAACATGGTTTAGTTGATTTGGATCACGTAATCACTTAGAGGATTAGAGGGATGTTTGTCTAAGTGGGAGTTCTTTAAGTAATATGATTAATTGAACCTAAATTTATCATGAAACTTAGTACCTGATAGTATCTTGCTTGTATATGTTTGATTGTAGATAGATGGCCCGTGTTGTTGTTCCGTTGAATTTTAATGCGTTCCTTGAGAAAGCAAAGTTGAAAGATGATGGTAGCAATTACACGGACTGGGTTCGTAACTTGAGGATTATCCTCATTGCTGCACAGAAGAATTATGTCCTGGAAGCACCGCTAGGTGC
Source organism: Triticum aestivum (assembly GCF_018294505.1). Classification (NCBI taxonomy): domain Eukaryota; kingdom Viridiplantae; phylum Streptophyta; class Magnoliopsida; order Poales; family Poaceae; genus Triticum; species Triticum aestivum. Next base: position 437,225,548 of record NC_057794.1, read on the forward strand.
CAGGCCTGCTGCTCGAGCAACACCAGATGTTATGAACGTCTGGCGGAGCAAAGCTGATGACTACTCGATAGTTCAGTGTGCCATGCTTTACAGCTTAGAATCGGGACTTCAACGACGTTTTGAACATCATGGAGCATATGAGATGTTCTAGGAGTTGAAGTTAATATTTCAAGCAAATGCCCGGATTGAGAGATATGAAGTCTCCAATAAGTTCTATAGCTGCAAGATGGAGGAGAACAGTTCTGTCAGTGAGCATATACTCAAAATGTCTGGGTATAATAATCACTTGATTCAATTGGGAGTTAATCTTCCAGATGATTGCGTCATTGACAGAATTCTCCAATCACTGCCACCAAGCTACAAAAGCTTCGTGATGAACTATAATATGCAAGGGATGAATAAGACTATTCCCGAGCTCTTCGCAATGCTGAAAGCTGCGGAGGTAGAAATCAAGAAGGAGCATCAAGTGTTGATGGTCAACAAGACCACTAGTTTCAAGAAAAAGGGCAAAGGGAAGAAGAAGGGGAACTTCAAAAAGAACAGGAAGCAAGTTGCTACTCAAGAGAAGAAACCCAAACCTGGACCTAAGCCTGAAACTGAGTGCTTTACTGCAAGCAGACTGGTCACTGGAAGCGGAACTGCCCCAAGTATTTGGCGGATAAGAAGGATGGCAAGGTGAACAAAGGTATATGTGATATACATGTTATTGATGTGTACCTTACTAATGCTCGCAGTAGCACCTAGGTATTTGATATTGGTTCTGTTGCTAATATTTGCAACTCGAAACAGGGACTACGGATTAAGCGAAGATTGGCTAAGGACGAGGTGACGATGCGCGTGGGAAATGGTTCCAAAGTCGATGTGATCGCAGTCGGCACGCTACCTCTACATCTACCTTCGGGATTAGTATTAGACCTAAATAATTGTTATTTGGTGCCAGCGTTGAGCATGAACATTATATCTGGATCTTGTTTGATGCGAGACAGTTATTCATTTAAATCAGAGAATAATGGTTGTTGTATTTACATGAGTAATATCTTTTATGGTCATGCACCCTTAAAGAGTGGTCTATTCTTATTAAATCTCGATAGTAGTGACACACATATTCATAGTGTTGAAACAAAAGATGCAGAGTTGATAATGATAGTGTAACTTATTTGTGGCACTGCCGTTTGGGTCATATCGGTATAAAGCGCATGAAGAAACTCCATACTGATGGGCTTTTGGAACCACTTGATTATGAATCACTTGGTACTTGCGAACCGTGCCTTATGGGTAAGATGACAAAAACACCATTCTCCGGTACTATGGAGAGAGCAACAGATTTATTGGAAATCATACATACAGATGTATGTGGTCCGATAAATGTTGAGGCTCATGGCGGATATCATTATTTTCTCACCTTCACAGATGACTTAAGCAGATATGGGTATATCTACTTAATGAAACATAAGTCTGAAACATTTGAAAAGTTCAAAGAATTTCAGAGTGAAGTTGAAAATCATCGTAACAAGAAAATAAAATTCCTATGATCTGATCGTGGAGGAGAATATTTGAGTTATGAGTTTGGTGCACATTTAAAACAATATGGAATAGTTTCGCAACTCACGCCACCCGGAACACCACAGCGTAATGGTGTGTCCGAACGTCGTAATCGTACTTTACTAGATATGGTGTGATCTATGATGTCTCTTACTGATTTACCGCTATTGTTTTGGGGATATGCTCTAGAGACGGCCGCATTCACGTTAAATAGGGCACCATCAAAATCCGTTGAGACGACGCCATATGAACTGTGGTTTGGCAAGAAACCAAAGTTGTCATTTCTGAAAGTTTGGGGCTGCGATGCTTATGTGAAAAAACTTCAACCTGATAAGCTCGAACCCAAATCGGAGAAATGTGTCTTCATAGGATATCCAAAGGAAACTGTTGAATACACCTTCTATCACAGATCCGAAGGCAAGACTTTTGTTGCTAAATTCGGAAACTTTCTAGAGAAGGAGTTTCTCTTGAAAGAAGTGAGTGGGAGGGAAGTAGAACTTGACGAGGTAACTGTTCCTGCTCCCTTATTGGAAAGTAGTACATCACAGAAACCAGTTTCTATGACACCTACACCAATTAGTGAGGAAGCTAATGATAATGATCATGAAGCTTCAGAACAAGATACTACTGAACCTCGTAGATCAACCAGAGTAAGATCCACGCCAGAGTGGTATGGTAATCCTGTTCTGGAATTCATGCTAGTAGATCATGATGAACCTACGAACTATGAAGAAGCGATGGTGAGCCCAGATTCCGCAAAATGGCTTGAAGCCAAGAAATCTGAGATGGGATCCATGTATGAGAACAAAGTATGGACTTTGGTGTACTTGCCCAATGATCGGCAAGCAATTGAGAATAAATGGATCTTCAAGAAGAAGACTGACGCTGACGGTAATATTACTGTCTACAAAGCTCGACTTGTCGCAAAAGGTTTTCGGCAAGTTCAAGGGATTGACTACGATGAGACCTTCTCACCCGTAGCGATGCTTAAGTCTGTCCGAATCATGTTAGCAATTGCCGCATTTTATGATTATGAAATTTGGCAAATGGATGTCAAAACTGCATTCCTGAATGGATTTCTGCAAGAAGAGTTGTATATGATGCAGCCGGAAGGTTTTGTCGATCCAAAGGGAGCTAACAAAGTGTGCAAGCTTCAGCGATCCATTTATGGACTGGTGCAAGCCTCTCGGAGTTGGAATAAACGCTTTGATAGTGTGATCAAAACATTTGGTTTTGTACAGACTTTTGGAGAAGCCTGTATTTACAAGAAAGTGAGTGGGAGCTCTATAGCATTTCTGATATTATATGTAGATGACATATTACTAATCGGAAATGATATAGAATTTCTGGATAGCATAAAAGGATACTTGAATAAGAGTTTTTCAATGAAAGACCTCGGTGAAGCTGCTTACATATTAGGCATTAAGATCTATAGAGATAGATCAAGACGCTTAATTGGACTTTCACAAAGCACATACCTTGACAAAGTTTTGAAGAAGTTCAAAATGGATCAAGCAAAGAAAGGATTCTTGCCTGTGTTACAAGGTGTGAAATTGAGTAAGACTCAATCCCCGACCAATGCAGAAGATAGAGAGAAAATGAAAGATGTTCCCTATGCTTCAGCCATAGGCTCTATCATGTATGCAATGCTGTGTACCGGACCTGATGTGTGTCTTGCTATAAGTCTAGCAGGGAGGTACCAAAGTAATCCAGGAGTGGATCACTGGACAGCGGTCAAGAACATCCTGAAATACCTAAAAAGGACTAAGGATATGTTTCTCATATATGGAGGTGACAAAGAGCTCATCGTAAATGGTTACGTTGATACAAGCTTTGACACTGATCCAAAGATTCTAAATCGCAAACCGGATACATGTTTACATTAAACGGTGGAGCTGTCAGTTGGTGCAGTTCTAAACAAAGCGTTGTGGCGGGATCTACATGTGAAGCGGAGTACATAGCTGCTTCGGAAGCAGCAAACGAAGGAGTCTAGATGAAGGAGTTCATATCCGATCTAGGTGTCATACCTAGTGCATTGGGTCCAATGAAAATCTTTTGTGACAATACTGGTGCAATTGCCTTGGCAAAGGAATCCAGATTTCACAAGAGAACCAAGCACATCAAGAGACGCTTCAATTCCATCCGGGATCTAGTCCAGGTGGGAGACATAGAGATTTGCAAGATACATACGGATCTGAATATAGCAGACCCGTTGACTAAGCCTCTTCCACGAGCAAAACATGATCAGCACCAAAGCTCCATGGGTGTTAGAATCATTACTGTGTAATCTAGATTATTGACTCTAGTGCAAGTGGGAGACTGAAGGAAATATGCCCTAGAGGCAATAATAATGTTATTATTTTATTTCCTTATACCATGATAAATGTTTATTATTCATGCTAGAATTGTATTATCCGAAAACATAATACTTGTGTGAATACATAGACAAACCAAACGTCACTAGTATGCCTCTACTTGACTAGCTCGTTAATCGAAGATGGTTATGTTTCCTAACCATAGACATGTGTTGTCATTTGATTAATGGGATCACATCATTAGGAGAATGATATGATTGACATGACCCATTCCATTAGCTTAGCACCCGATCGTTTAGTATGTTGCTATTGCTTTCTTCATGACTTATACATGTTCCTATGACTATGAGATTATGCAACTCCCGTTTGCCGGAGGAACACTTTGTGTGCTACCAAACGTCACAACGTAACTGGGTGATTATAAAGGAGCTCTACAGGTGTCTCCAAAGGTACATGTTGGGTTGGCGTATTTCGAGATTAGGATTTGTCACTCCGATTGTCGGAGAGGTATCTCTGGGCCCTCTCGGTAATGCACATCACATAAGCCTTGCAAGCATTACAACTAATGAGTTAGTTGCAAGATGATGTATTACGAAACGAGTAAAGAGACTTGCTGGTAATGAGATTGAACTAGGTATTGAGATCGAATCTCGGGCAAGTAACATACCGATGACAAAGGGAACAACGTATGTTGTTATGCGGTCTGACCGATAAAGATCTTCGTAGAATATGTGCGAGCCAATATGAGCATCCAGGTTCTGCTATTGGTTATTGATCGGAGACGTGTCTCGGTCATGTCTACATTGTTCTCGAACCCGTAGGGTCCGCACGCTTAAGGTTTTGATGACAGTTATATTATGAGTTTATGCATTTTGATATACTGAAGTTTGTTCGGAGTCCTGGATGTGATCACGGACATGATGAGGAGTCTCGAAATGGTCAAGACATAAAGATTGATATATTGGAAGCCTATATTTGGATATCGGAAGTGTTCCGGGTGAAATTGGGATTTTACCGGAGTACCGGGAGGTTACCGGAACCCCCCGGGAGGTATATGGGCCTTAGTGGGCTTTAGTGGAAGAGAGGAGAGGTGGCCAGGGCTGGGCCGCGCGCCCCTCCCCCCTAGTCCGAATAGGACAAGGAGAGGGGGGCGGCGCCCCCCCTTCCTTCTCTCTCTCCTCTTTCCCCCTCCCGAATCCTATTCCAACTAGGAAAGGCGAGGAATCCTACTCCCGGTGGGAGTAGGAATCCTCCTGGCGTGCCCTCCTCCTGGCCGGCCGCACCCCCCCCCCTTGATCCTTTATATACGGGGGCAGGGGGCACCCCTAGACACACAAGTTGATCCACGTGATCATATTCTTAGCCGTGTGCGGTGCCCCCTTCCACCATAATCCTCGATAATATTGTAGCGGTGCTTAGGCGAAGCCCTGCGACGGTAGTACATCAAGATCATCACCATGCCGTCATGCTGACGGAACTCTTCCCCGACACTTTGCTGGATCGGAGTCTGGGGATCGTCATCGAGCTGAACGTGTGCTAGAACTCGGAGGTGTCGTAGTTTCGGTGCTTGATCGGTCGGGGCGTGAAGACGTACGACTACATCAACCGCGTTGTGCTAACGCTTCCGCTGTCGGTCTACAAGGGTACGTAGATCACACTCTCCCCTCCCATTGCTATGCATCACCATGATCTTGCATATGCGTAGGAAATTTTTTGAAATTACTACGTTCCCCAACACTTAAGATTTGAGGGCTACAAGTGATAGGCATATAAGAGGTATATTTCCAAAAGCTGATGTTAACAAACAGTTATGACCCGGTGCCATCAATATTTGTAAACCGACAAAGTTCTACATTCTTAAACCGGCTGAAGATCAGATGAGTATTTTAAAGACCAATATTTTTGTTAAGCATTGGGAGCTGAGTCAAAGAAGTTATTCTTCACAATATTTCTCTGTGACAAACCAATGTCAGCAAATTGATTATGAAGCTGGCCTATTGACCCGGATTTTCTAGAAGGAAATGACAAGGATTTAAAGATGCTCAGGATCAATTTAACATGGATAAATCCAAATTAAACTGGGGGCTAATGTCGGGGATATACCCCGCGGTATGACCCGGCCGGAGTCGTAACCCGGCTGGGACTTGGTAAACCGGTAGACAGTTAAGGCAGACAGTTAAGACAGACAGTTAAGACAGATAGTTAAGACAGATGACTAGGACGGACGGTAAACCGGCAGGTAGTAAACCGGCAAGTGTTAAGGCAGGTGGTAAACCGGCAGGAGTTAAGTCAGATCATAAACCGACTGACCATCATAAACCGGCAGACAATGATAACTGGGTTGCCAGGGGTTATGAAGCCCGAGACGTTATGAAGCCCAAGATGTTAAGAAGCCCATGAAGATAAGTCAGAATAGTTAAGTCTTCAGTCCGAGTTGGACTCTACATGTAACCCGCCTCTTCAACATATATAAGGAGGGGCAGGGCTCCCCAAAGAGGGAGAGGCAAGAGAGAAATAATCTTAGGGCTAGACATAACTGGGAGAGCCGGTTTACGGCGACTCCCTCGTGATGATAATAAGACCTAGCCTCAAACAGCATGTAGGGTTGTTACCGGATGATGTTTCCCGGGGCCCGAAACTGTCTAAATCCATGTCTTGTGTTGCGTTTCTCGATTCCGCTCAACCCCTCTCAAGCTACCACATAGATGCGTTGGCCTCACGACTAAATCCTCACCCTAGGACATCTGCCGTGACAAAACCACGACACCTCCCACTGTCCCATGACTAAGCACGCCACACAGGTACGGGTATCTATCAACATTCCCCAATTTTCCTTCCCGCAGAAAAAAAACATTCTCAATTTTCCCGGTTTCTGATTCAAACCCTATATATTGATCCATTCATTTTCTGTTGTTTAGTTATGATTCATACTAATGCAGAGAAATTAAATTTCATTTCTGCGTTTGGATGTCCCAATTGAGGTGCCTGAAATGGATTTGGTATTCCCGGATTGCAATTCGGCTGTTTGGTTGGCTGTGAATTGCCGCTCGGAAACGAAACCCAAATTCAGCCTCGTATTCCCTCCTGCCAAAACTTCCCCCAACGATACAGAGCCTTGGCGCTCCGATTTCCTCAGAATTGGCCCTTTTTCGGCAAAACGTACCCCTTCGCTGCCTTAATCCCCGCGTCCTCGAGAGAAAAAAAAGGAGGAGATGAACGGAACAGAGCGGCGACCACCAGGGACCTCGGCGGCGAGTCCCAAGGATCTCGGCGGCCACACCCAGGTTCGATTCGGCCCCGCTCCCTCCTCCAGTTCCCATCGCCGTACTCGGGCATCTCCGCGGCCACCACGAGGACCTCGGCGGCGACCACCAGCAGGACCGCGGGGGCGGGGGCGCCGGTTCCCCGGTCCGCCTATGCCTGATTCCCTCCTCCTCACCCTATCCCCGTCCCCGGTCTAGGTCGCATCTCGGCGGCGTCCAGAAGGACCACGTCGGCCACCAGCAGGTTTTCGGCGGCGGAGGCGCACATCTCCTCTGGCCACGGTCGCTCCGCCTCGGGCCTCCTCCCTGTCCGCCGCGCCCACCCCCTGTACCCATCTCCAAACCTTCTGTCGCGGGCCATCTCCTCCATGGCGCCCAGGCATCAGCACAACCACCGCGCTCTTCCTTCTCCCTTTCCTGTCCTACACCATCCCCTCCTTAGCATTCTTAATTTACCTTGTACTGTCTTGTACCTGTAACTTGGTTCATGTGAGGACCTTTCTGTTCTCTGCTAACTAATTTTTTTTTGTTTATGTATTGTGCAGATTTGTGTTCTTTTATGTCTTGTTGAACTTCGAACTATCTATTTTATATTGAACTTGGAACTATATATTAACTACTGCCACGCACTGTTTATGTCAACCATTTGGATCTATCTATTCAAATCGTTGTGATTTATGTCATGCACGAGACCATATTTGAGAGTACATGTTGTTTGTTATTGTTTCGAATTTGTGTTATGTTATCATAAGAAAATATTGTTGTCATTGTATGCCCATTTGTGTTTTCCTGATGCATTTCTATAATATTTATTTATTTTCATTGCTATATCATTCGTAGTCAGATTTCATTTTTGAGTCATGTACAACAAGGTATAGCCTGGTAATGTAGCTATGCAATTCCAAAGTTTGTCATCCAAACAGGATTTGGTATTGAGATCTCAGAGGCATTTCAAGGGCCAATTCACTAGACAACCAAACAGGTGAATTCATATTCGTGCCATTTCAGTTTCCTCACTGATTTGGAATTCAGACCAATTCAATACGGAGCTCTCCAATGGAGACATCCAAACGAATAGAATTGTTGAAGAATTGCTATATGTACTATGTAGGCTTCTTTTATGCAAAACTGAGACTTGTATAATTGAGAATTTTGGTGTGTTTGTAAGACCATATTGATCTATATCTACGTGCTACTGCTAAATTAAATAGAACACTCACATGTCATATTTGTTGTCATTTTTTTGTAGGTGGACCACCCTTTTTAAAATTCCTAGACTCGGCTACCGGAGAGCGGAACTGTGCCTGCGCGAGATGGGAACGGAGGAGTCGGCGGGGGGCGCCGCGAGGCAGGCGAAGGAGTCGCTGGAGCTGGCGTTCCAGATGTCCCAGATCCTGGACACTGGCCTCGACCGCCACACCCTCTCGCTGCTCATGGCGCTCTGCGACCGCGGCACCAACCCGGAGGCTCTCGCTGCCCTCGTCCGCGAGCTGTCCTCCACCGCTCCCCCGTCCGCCTCTGCCCCCACCGCGCCCGCCTCCAACGCCGTGGCGGCACCGACCGCCCCCTCGCTGTTCCCCTCCGGCTTTCGGCAGCTCTAGGCTAGGGTTCGTGCCCTCGACCCCTTCTTCTCTTTCCTCACGGATGACACCGCTTGCCACTTGATCGCGTTGTATGTGTGCACTTAGGTCTTCCATTCTGTAGGCTGAAACTGGTTCGTGATTTGTATTCTCAAGATAAGTAATGCAAGGGGGTCTGTGTCAAACTCTGTCACATTCTAGCAAATGATTTTCTCTTCTGTTGGCTGAAATTGCTTCCTGGTTTGTATCCTCAATATTGATAATGCAATGGAGTCTGTGTCAAATTCTGTTATCCACATTCTTGCACATGGATTGATTCGTTGGAATTATTCATATCATTTGAAGTACAGTCTACTTATTTGGATCACATGTATAACTGTGAATTCCACGTTTAAGTGACTCAAAACATGCCCATGAGTAGAATTGTTGTTATGTCAATGTTCCTTGTTCTGGAGGCATCCCAATTAGTAGCTCTCCTTTATCATTCGTCTGGTTGTGGTGTAGGCACACGTGTTTCAATCGCTGCTAGATTCATCATAGTCAAGGACTGAGAATTTGAACTTACCCTTTGTTAAGTTACTCTTTCTTTATCACTAACGTTTCTACAGTAGTAAAATGATCACCAAGTTAGCTCATTGTTCTTGAACAAAGGTGGAAGCAAATGGAAATAACACAGTTAGCCGGAATGCCCCTCACCAGTGGTTGTAAGGTTTGGTTGCATCATGGTTGTAAGGTTTGGCTGCATCATTATTGTGAGATTTCAAATACTTTACAAAGTCAGCCTATGCTCCTCCCCAATAGTGTGTGCGGGCTGGCCTGCCCATCGTAGAATTGTGAGTTTGACATTTTAACTGCAGGGAGCGCGCTCATGAGCAGAGTAGTTGTTATGTCAATGTTCTTTGCTCTAGACTAGAGGCATCCTAATTAGTACTCCCTTCATCCCATGATATAAGAGCGTTTTTGAAACTAGTGTAGTGTAAAAAACACTCTTATATTATGGGACGGAGGGAGTAGCTCTTCTTTGTCATTGGTTTGGTTGAGGTACATGTGCGGATGTTCCAACAACTGCTGGATACATCATATTCAAGGACAGCATTCGAGTTCACCCTTTATCAAGTTATTGTTTTCTTTATCACTCTGGGATTAAAGGTGAAAATACTTTACAAATCCAACACATACTTCTCACTGGTGGTGTATCCAAGTTGGCCTGCCCATCGTATTTTTCATCTTGTTTCCTGATGTTGTATGGATCTAATAGTCAAGCAGTAGCCATGTATCCAATGAAGTTGTATTTTCAAGAACAAAAATATGTACTAGTATATAGCTTAGAAGTTGATATCTCCCAAGGTGAATTGAAGCATACAACCATGATGCAGCCAAACTTGATTATGCTAAAAAAAATGCTCCCATGTCCAAAATTTCAATCAATGTGCAACCACTAGAGGTACCACCTTTTTTTATTACAGCATTCTAAACATTACCTTCATTCATTCAGCAGGTACCGAAGACTGGACGCAACTGAAGTTCTTGATTTGAAGTCGAACCAAATCTGATACTTGGCTTGCTGGAAGAGCCTGATGAGCTTTGGTCGTGATGTTGTTTCCACAAGAAAAAGTTGTGGTTCATTGAGTTCCTATAAATTGGCATCTTTCTTTGCTTGACTTGGACACTACTGTAGTAATCATGATGGCCACTACCTCTTCGTTCATAGTCTTCCTATATTCCCATCGCTGTATGCATCAGCTGGACATCTGGTGTTCTGTCGATTATCCTCTCTTTGACGATAGTGTCGTACTTATCTGAAAGGAACACGCCACGGCCTGGTGGCCATGAATCGAGGTCCCGTTTTCGGGATAACAATCAAAAAGCTATGAAACGATTATGGGACGGAGGGAGTAGATCTCAATCATGCTTTTTAGAAGTCACTGTAATGAATTAGTTTTTCTAGTATTGTATTGTTCTACATTCAGAACCATTCAGTCCCTGGAAGACTAAGCAACAATTCATTCATATGGACATTTTGTTGTTCATTTTCAGAAGATAATATTTTCAGACAAAGCTGTTGCTTGCATCATAAAGCTTGACCTAATCAGTGCTGTTTTCAGCCATGTTTTCGTTTTAAGTTGGCCTTGATGCTTAATTGAAGCCAATTTTTTAGGTTAAAGAAGAAATTGAGTTGGCCCTCGCAAATCATGCTGCTATGATGACAAGGTATTGTATATGACACCTTTTGACAAGCTTTTAGGTTTGTAAACTGATGCAGATTTATCTAACCACCTAGTTTTTTTTTTCCTTTTTCATTAGAAGTCCCACATACACTGTTCCATCGACATCGAAAAATTTGCAGCTCCAATTCACGACTAGGCTTTCTCTTCCAATTTTCACTGGCTCCAAGGTTGAAGGCGAGGGTACCTTAAGGGGAGCCTTGGCGCAGTGGTAAAGCTGCTGCCTTGTGACCATGAGGTCATGGGTTCAAGTCCTGGAAACAGCCTCTTACAGAAATGTAGGGAAAGGCTGCGTACTATAGACCCAAAGTGGTCGGACCCTTCCCTGGACCCTGCGCAAGCGGGAGCTACATGCACCAGGTTGCCCTTTTTTTCCAAGGTTGAAGGCGAGGGTACCTTAAGTATTGCTCTAGTTGACACTTTGACCAGAGAGGTTGTAGTAATGGGTAAGGAGTCCCTGTTGAAGGTCGAAATTGTAGTTCTAGAGGGTGACTTTGAAGACGGAGAAGGCAATGACTGGATAGCTCAGGAGTTCAATACTAACATCGTTAGAGAAAGACAAGGTAAACAGCCCTTGCTTTCTGGAGATGTGTTTGTTGGTCTTGATAGAGGCATTGGTAGAGTGGGAGATGTATCATTCACAGAGCTGGACATGCAGCCGAAAAGTTCAGGTTAATTAGGTGCAAGAACTGAGGATGGTTGTTATAATGGCGTAAGAGTACCGGAAGCAAAAACTGAATCATTTGTGGTAAAGGATCATCGTGGAGAATGTGAGTTCATGCCACTTTCAATTGTTATTTGTTTCTTGCACCCCTTCCTGTACATTTGATAAGTTTCATCATTTTGGCGCAGCGTCCTTAAACTTGACAACTGCACATATAAATATAAGCACATGAATTCCTTGCTGCAATCTAGAATTGTTAGAACACATTATATATGATAGTCCCCATAGTCATAGTCATGTAATAAAAATTTGCTTTCTCAAAGTAAGGATTTTTGACCAACTTAGTTTACTTGTACTGCTAATAATGATTTTGACCATCTTGCAGCGTCTTGCAGCAACAGAAGGGAGTAGAGTAACATATCATATAGTAACAATGAAAGTGCAACTATCCCTAGGTGGTTTTGGTAATTCATAACAACATATAGCTCATTGAGCTAATGCTATTTCAAGATGATTGTTTCAGGAAAGCTCAATGATTGGCATGGCATGGATGTGAAAGTGGAACCCTCAAAATGCTAAGGACAAAGGATTGGCTCAAGCTCAAAAGCTCAAGACTCTTCATTTTATATTTTAGTGATCCAAGATCACATTGAGTCTTTAGGAAAAGTCAATACTATTAAGAAGGGATGAGGTGTTGCTTAATGAGCCTCTTGCTTCATGTGCTTAGTGATATGCTCCAAAACCCTCAACTATTTTTCCATATCCACATATGACCTAAACCCTAAGCCAAACTCGGTCCTACCGATTCTTCCTATCCGGCGCCACCGAGTTTCACTTGTGATTAGCCACTGCCAAACCCTAGCAATTCGGTCCTACCGATAGGGATCTCGGTCTCACCGAGATGGGGTTGCAAACTCTCTGTTTTCCTTTCGTAACATTTCGGTCCCACCGAAAGAGCGAATCGGTCCCACCGAGATTGCAATGTAAACTCAGTGTTTCCCCTTTGTAACTTTTCGGTCTCACCAAGTTCCACTCGTTCTCACCGAAAGAGCAAATCGGTCCCACCGAGTTTGCCTGACCAACTCTCTGGTTAGCTAGTTACCAAATTCGGTCTCACCGAGTTTGTGCAATCGGTCTCACCGAGATTACGTTATGCCCAAACCCTAACCGAATCGGTCCTACCGAGTTGCATGTCAGTCCCACCGAAATTCCTAACGGTCACTAGGTTTACTATTTCGGTCAGATCGAGTTTTCTGATTCGGTCCCATCGAGATTGGAAAACTGTGTAACGGTTGGATTTTGTGTGGAGGCTATATATACCCCTCCACCTCTTTCTCATTTAGTGAGAGAGCCATCAGAACACACACACCATTCCAACTCATATGTTTTGAGAGAGAACCACCTACTCATGTGTTGAGACCAAGATATTCCATTCCTACCATATGAATCTTGATCTCTAGCCTTCCTAAGTTGCTTTCCACTCAAATCTTCTTTCCACCAAATCCAAATCCTATGAGAGAGAGTTGAGTGTTGGGGAGACTATCATTTGAAGCACAAGAGCAAGGAGTTCATTACCTACACACCATTTGTTACTTCTTGGAGAGTGGTGTCTCCTAGATTGGCTAGGTGTCACTTGGGAGCCTCCGACAAGATTGTGGAGTTGAACCAAGGAGTTTGTAAGGGCAAGGAGATCGCCTACTTCGTGAAGATCTACCGCTAGTGAGGCAAGTCCTTCGTGGGCGATGGCCATGGTGGGATAGACAAGGTTGCTTCTTCGTGGACCCTTTGTGGGTGGTTGCTTCTTCGTGGACCCTTCGTGGGTGGAGCCCTGTGTGGACTCGCGCAACCGTTGCCCTTGGGTGGAGCCCTGTGTGGACTCGCGCAACCGTTACCCTTCGTGGGTTGAAGTCTCCATCAACGTGGATGTAGGATAGCACCACATATCCGAACCACGGGAAAAACATTCGTGTCTCCAATTGCGTTTGAATTCTCCAAACCCTTCCCTTTACATTCTTGCAAGTTGCATGCTTTACTTTCCGCTGCCAATATACTCTTTGCATGCTTGCTTGAATTGTGTGATGATTGCTTGACTTGTCCTAAAATAGCTAAAATCTGCCAAGAACTAAAATTGGGAAAAGGTTAAGTCTTTATTTGGTCAAGTAGTCTAATCACCCCCCCTCTAGACATACTTTCGATCCTACAAGTGGTATCAGAGCTTTGGTCTTCATAGCTTTTGGTGGTCATAGCCTTGGTTTCACAACCTAGGAGAGTATGGCGTCTAGCGAGGGAAATTATCACCATAGAGGTCCTTACTTTGATGGTACTAATTTTGCTAGTTGGAAGCATAAAATGAAAATGCATATTCTTGGACATAACCCCGCCGTTTGGGCTATTGTGTGTGTTGGTTTGCAAGGTGACTTCTTTGATGGGAGAGAACCAAACCGTGAAGCTACCGCGGATGAGTTGAAGATGTTGCAATACAATGCTCAAGCTTGTGATATTCTCTTCAACGGATTGTGCCCCGAAGAATTCAACAAAATCAGCCGTCTTGAGAATGCAAAGGAAATTTGGGACACTTTGATTGATATGCACGAAGGTACCGACTCCGTCAAGGAATCCAAGTTGGATGTGCTTCAAAGCCAACTTGACAAGTTCAAGATGAAGGATGGTGAAGGTGTCGCTGAAATGTACTCTAGGCTTGCTCTCATCACAAATGAGATTGCCGGCTTAGGAAGTGAAGAGATGACCGATAGATTCATCATCAAGAAGATTCTAAGAGCCTTGGATGGAAAATATGATACCGTGTGCACATTAATCCAAATGATGCCCAATTACAAAGATCTCAAGCCAACGGAGGTGATTGGAAGAATTGTTGCTCATGAGATGTCACTTAAGGATAAAGAGGAACTTCACAACAAATCAAGTGGTGCCTATAAAGCCTCATGTGAAGCCCCTACATCATCAAGTGAGAAACAAGACTTCAATGAAGAATTGAGCTTAATGGTGAAGAACTTCAACAAGTTCTACAAGAATAGAAGCAAAGATAGAAGCTCCAAGTCAAGGTCCTACAATGACAAAAGATCTTCTAGTCGAGAACGAAACTGTTACAATTATGGAAGACCCGGACACTATTCCAATGAGTGTACGGCTCCCTACAAGAGAAGAGAAGATTCTCCAAAAAGAAGAAGCAAAGGATCGCCACCAAGAGAGAGAAGGAGTAGAGATGATCGTTATGAACGAAGATACTCACGGAGAAGCAAGGATTCGAAAAGGAAGGAAAAATCATCAAGGAGCTACACAAGACGAAGACATCAAGCTCATGTTGGTGAATGGGTATCCGACTCCGACAGCCACTCCGAGAGAAGTTATCACTCCGACTCCGAAGATACTCAAGATGAAGGTGTTGCTGGTCTAGCACTTGTGTCAACCAACTCCTACGACATATTTGACTCACCAAATGAAGGAATTGGAAGATGCTTCATGGCCAAAGGTCCTAAGGTAACACACCCCGAGTATGTTGATTTCAATGGTGATGAAGATGACTTGTTAGGTGATGATTTGCTTGGTGACAACTCTAGTGATGAATACTATGATGAAAGACCAACTAATCATGCTAATCAAGATAAAACGAATGACAATGATAAGGAGAAGATTGAGGCTCTAACTAAAGAACTAAAAACTCTTAAGTTAGCTCATGACACTATCTTCGAAGATCATCGAGAACTTTTAAGGGCTCATGAGAAACTACGCTTTGAAAAGCTCAACCTTGAGCAAGAGCATGAGTTCTTAAAGGCAATCAATGATGATCTCCGCAAGGAAAGTTCTTCTTACATTGCCAAGCGTTTACTCTTATCCACTTACATGCCTCAAGTCAAGTCTAACAAGAAAGATTCTTCCTCTAGTAGTAACAATGATTATGCTGAATTCAATATTGTTGCTTCTAGTAGTTCTCTTGATTCCACTAATGATTCTCTTAGCCAAGTTACACTTGAGCAAGACAATAGCTTATTGAAGGGAATTATAGAGAAAGGAGTGTACAAAAGCCTTGCTGGGAGTAAGCAATTCGAGGAAATTGTGCGCAAGCAAGGAATGCACCGGAAGAATCAAGGTGTTGGTTTTGAACGAAAGTTCAATGCCAATGGAGTTGAATGGGAAGAAGATCAATACCCCAAGACAAAGTTTGTCCCTCAACAAGAGAAGTATACATCTTTCAAGGGGACACAAGCTCAAGATGATCTTCCACCACAAGACTACGAGCAAAAAGGCAAGGACAAGCTTCAAGAGGAAATTGATGCATTTGAAGAAGCTCCTAAGACCTTAGTCAAGTGGATTCCCAAGACTACTTCAAGTTCCACTTCATCAAGTACGACTACAACTCCAAGGATTCCCATCAAGATGATATGGATCCAAAAGAAGAAGAACTAGAGAGTTCTTGAGGGTGACTCCGCCAACATACTTCACTCTTATCATTTTGGCAAGAACAAGTGCAATCAACTTCCACATCTTGCACTAGTTCAAGGAGTCACAAACCCTCTTGTTGGTAAGACAAGGGACAAGGTAACCTAAAAGTTTTCATGGACATCATCTTTTGTGTGCATCACTCTATGTCTATGGATATCCTTGTTTGTTCCTTGTGGGACTAACCCATGTAGGTATTGAAAGTGCAATTCACTCAAATGGATAGCTCCAAGAGATCTACATCAACATTGAGCATCCACATCTTCAATATCTACATGAAGTCATCATCGACAAAACCCAAGGTTAGTTCATCCCTCTTAGGGGGGATATCACATCTAGGGGGAGCTTTACTCTAAGACTTGAGCTAAAGCAACTCTAAAGATGTAAACACAACAATGCTTTATGTAAAAGTGGTAACCCCACTTGAGCCTAAACGATGAGTATGACCTATGATCAAGTGTTCTCACTTGACTCCTAAGTCAATATACTCATATATAGATGACCTAGTCATCGCAAATTGCTTGATAGATGCTATAATTGGTTGTGCATGCCTTGCCACATATTTCATTTGCCATCTTATTGTGTGAGCATGCTGGTTGCATATTTTACTCATTCGAGGACATCCACTTGTTGCTTTGATTGTTCGGCTTTATCTCTTTTTTTTGCCAAGTGGATGGACAAGAATGCCTAAGAACCTCCTCTAGCTATCTATGCTTTTCTCGTCTCAAACTCTATTCATGCTGCATCACAAAATTTGATCAAGTCAGATTGAACCACTCTGTGTGAGGAGCGCTCGGAGTCCCTGATTCGTCATAGACTTAAACTTCCAAAACCTCTTTATGATTCTCGGTCTGATCGATACTCCACTTTCGGTCCTACCGAGATCATTAAGTTGATCTAGGTTTTCGATCTCGGTGCAACCGATTCGAACCTTTCGGTCACACCGAGTCTCAGTAACTGCACGCAGTTATGAATCTCGGTGCCACCGAGTTGTTCCACTCGGTCACACCGACAGGGTCGGGCTATATATAGTCACGGGCAGAATTTTGGAAATTTCTCCGAAACCTCTTCGCCCGCGCATAGCTCGCTCTGCCTCCTGGGTCTCCGGATCGTCCTCCTCGCCGCCAACAGCCTCAAGTCGCTGGTCTCCATCACCGTCAACGGAATTTCTGCCCCGCCGTTGCCGCCGTAGCAAGTCCCCGCCGAACTAGGGTATGGACTTGATCTCTGTGCTATTCCTCAATCTGATTCCTAGAACATTGTGATCATATTGTTTCTAGCCACGTTTGAGAAACTTCTATCCAGTCAAAACGCTCATAGATTAGGTTTGATTCGAAAATTCTAGGTTTAGGTTTCCGCCGAAACCATCTCGAACCCACCGAGTTGAAAAACTCGGTCCCACCGATTTGGCTCTTGCCATTGCACAAGTAAGACTCGGTCTGACCGAGAATTACTTATCGGTGCGACCGATTTTTGAACTCAGTGAAACCCTAGCAGTCTTGTGCCACCGAACTGTGACTCGGTCCTACCGAGTTCACTAGTTTAGGTTCCAAAACTGCTTCGGTATCACCGAGTTTGAAAGTCGGTAGATCCGAGATGATTTCAGTGGGAAACTAAAACTAGGTTTTTGAATTATTCTTTTGCAAAAATCTCTGCATTTTGTGATGCTCATCCACTCTATCTCCTCTATAATCTATTCACAGGGTCAGCAGTCAGTTTGCATCATGTCAGACCAGAGTGACAGCCAAAATATGTCAGAGCAGCAAGTAGTGATGAGTGAGGGCACTAGTCCCTCAAGTTCCTCAGATGATGGCAGCAGGAGCACACCCAGCAACCTGCCTAAAGCTGCCACTAGGCAAAGGAAGAAGAAAACCTCAGATTCTGAAGATGAGGACTATGTGGCAGAGGAAGAGGCCACTTCCAAGAGAATTGAGCCAGCCCAAGGCACTAAGCCAGGTTTGAAGATCAAAAGGCCAGCAGGCAGGCAGCCCATGTCAAAGGCTAGAGCCTCAACTAAGAAGCCCACTCCCCAAGAGCCAGTTGCAGCTGAGGGCAAGAAAAGGAAGGAGAGGGTGAAGAAGACTGTGGCTAGGGTACTTGGCAAAGCTTCCATCATGGAAGAGGAGGAAGAAGAAGAGGAGGCAGCTGCACCAGCGCCCAAGGCACCCAAGCTTATGGGAGATGCCATAAAATCAGGGGGAGCTGCTTCCAAAGCCAAGTCAGCTCCAAAGCCAAAGCCCAAGAGGAATACACGGAGCATCCCTGCAGCTGAAAAGAACAAGGCCCCAGTGCCTGAGACTGTTGCTGAAGAAGAAGAGGAAAATGTCCTAAGGAAGCTAAAGCCCAAGATCCCAGACCACAATGATGCTCATCCTGTAGCTGAGGATATGAAGCTCAGGAGAGACTCAGGGCTCAGGAAATGGAGAGAAGTAGATCCATACGCCTCTAGGAGAAGGACTGCAGTGGACTACAGGTTTCATACCAAGGAGCAGCAAGATTTCTATGAGACAGTGCTACTTGACAAGAAGCCAATTGTATGTGACATGAGATGGGTCGACTGGACCTATATCAAGGACAATGAAGAGCACTATCCTGGAGTGCAAGACAACTTCATAGCTTGTGGAGTAGCTGACTTTGTTGGGCAGAAGCTCACAAAGTGGAACGAAGAACTCATCATGCAGTTCTACTCCACAACACACTTTTATCCAGATGGGAGGATCACATGGATGTCTGAGGGTACAAGGTACCAATCTACAGTGGCTGAGTGGGCACAGATCATAAATGCCCCAAAGGAGCAAGATGATGACTTGGATATCTATGCCAAGAAGAAGATGGACCATAACTCCATGTCCAATATGTACAAAGAAATTCCCAATGAAGCACTTGATACCTTCAAGTTTGGCTCAGTACATTACCTTCTGTCAGGGCTCCCGACGATCAATTGGATACTAAGGCACACCCTTCTGCCCAAGTCTGGAGATCAAAAGATGATCAGAGGTCACGCGATCAATTTGCTTCATGTTTTTGACGTGCCTCAAAAATTCAAAGTCATGAGCCTCATAGTGGAAACGATCAAAAGGACTGCGGCAGATCAGAAGAGGAGTTGTGGATATGCCCCTCAGATTCAGGAGCTCATCAACTCCAAGATGGGCACGGGCGTATATTTGTTGGATAAGGAACACCTGCCCATCCGTCCAGATTTTGAGGACAATGAAGTTGTCATGACTGAGAACGAGCCATCATCTGCCCAAGCATTTGCAAAGAAGGAGAAGGCGAGGAAGGAGAAAGCTGCCAAGATGCCTACCCAAGAGGAGGCATCTGAATACTTCTTGAAGACCAAACAAGAGCAGCTCGGTTACTTGATTGCATCCACGCTGAGGATTGAGCAAAGTCTGGCCACTCTCACTCAGAATCAGCAGAGCCTAGAGAGGATCATGGAACAGAAGTTCTATGGCTTGGATGTCAAGGTAACAGAAGTTCAGTCTGTAGTGGAGCAGCTCCAGGAGGACATGCAGGAGAGGAGAGGCAGGACTACCACTCATACCTTTGCCAGAGTGCCACGAGGCCTGAGGTCATCTGCCGTGCCAGTTGCTGACACCAGAGCCACCACTTCAGCACCAGCTACAGCCTCAACTCCACCAGCTCCAGCATCTACTTCAGCTCCAACTCCAGCGTCTACTTCAGCATCTACCAAAGCCTTCGTCCTTGGAGTGATCAGGACTCCACCACCACCTAAAGATCAAGCCTCAGCGTCGATCTAGTGCTATGCATTTTCTAGGAATTTTTTGGTAACTTGTTGCCAAAGGGGGAGAAGATGTATAGATCATAGGCTTCGAGAGAGAGAGTGTTGCTTTTCTCTCTTGCTTTATTTGGTGTTTTTTCGAACTTGTTTGCTTTTGAGTGCTTGAGATACTACGTTATTATTTGTGAGACATTGATGATCATGTGTTTGATCATAAGCTACACTTAATGTTTGCTTAATGCTTGCTTAAATATTATCATTTTGTCTATCGTTTGTGATCATTCATTGTTCTTGGTGATGAGTGCATGTATTTCATTCTTATCATTTTTTTAGCGCTCCACCAAGATGTATGTGACATGGAAGAGTAACCCATAATTCTTATTCTTTGTGCATTTGCAGTCCAAAAGCAAATTTTAAATATGCACAAATTTAGGGGGAGCTCTTACTTATCACATACTTCTCAAAGCGAAGATATATTTCATGATTATTATCTTTTGTCGAAGCTTTGATCTATATGTTGTCATCAATTACCAAAAAGGGGGAGATTGAAAGTGCAACTATCCCTAGGTGGTTTTGGTAATTCATAACAACATATAGCTCATTGAGCTAATGCTATTTCAAGATGGTTGTTTCAAGAAAGCTCAATGATTGGCATGGCATGGATGTGAAAGTGGAACCCTCAAAATGCTAAGGACAAAGGATTGGCTCAAGCTCAAAAGCTCAAGACTCTTCATTTTACATTTTAGTGATCCAAGATCACATTGAGTATTTAGGAAAAGTCAATACTATTAAGGAGGGATGAGGTGTTGCTTAATGAGCCTCTTGCTTCATGTGCTTAGTGATATGCTCCAAAACCCTCAACTATTTTTCCATATCCACATATGACCTAAACCCTAAGCCAAACTCGGTCCTACCGATTCTTCCTATCCGGCGCCACCAAGTTTCACTTGTGATTAGCCACTGCCAAACCCTAGCAATTCGGTCCTACCGATAGGGATCTCGGTCTCACCGAGATGGGGTTGCAAACTCTCTGTTTCCCTTTCGTAACTTTTCGGTCCCACCGAAAGAGCGAATCGGTCCCACCGAGATTGCAATGTAAACTCAGTGTTTCCCCTTTGTAACTTTTCGGTCTCACCGAGTTCCACTCGGTCTCACCAAAAGAGAAAATCGGTCCCACCGAGTTTGCCTGACCAACTCTCTGGTTAGCTAGTTACCAAATTCGGTCTCACCGAGTTTGTGTAATCAGTCTCACCGAGATTACGTTATGCCCAAACTCTAACCGAATCGGTCCTACCGAGTTGCATGTCAGTCCCACCGAAATTCCTAACGGTCACTAGGTTTACTATTTCGGTCAGGCCGAGTTTTCTGATTCGGTCCCACCGAGATTGGAAAACTGTGTAACGGTTGGATTTTGTGTGGAGGCTATATATACCCCTCCACCTCTTTCTCATTCAGTGAGAGAGCCATCAGAACACACACACCATTCCAACTCATATGTACTGAGAGAGAACCACCTACTCATGTGTTGAGACCAAGATATTCCATTCCTACCATATGAATCTTGATCTCTAGCCTTCCCAAGTTGCTTTCCACTCAAATCTTCTTTCCACCAAATCCAAATCCTATGAGAGAGAGAGTTGAGTGTTGGGGAGACTATCATTTGAAGCACAAGAGCAAGGAGTTCATTACCTACACACCATTTGTTACTTCTTGGAGAGTGGTGTCTCCTAGATTGGCTAGGTGTCACTTGGGAGCCTCCGACAAGATTGTGGAGTTGAACCAAGGAGTTTGTAAGGGCAAGGAGATCGCCTACTTCGTGAAGATCTACCGCTAGTGAGGCAAGTCCTTCGTGGGCGATGGCCATGGTGGGATAGACAAGGTTGCTTCTTCGTGGACCCTTTGTGGGTGGTTGCTTCTTCGTGGACCCTTCGTGGGTGGAGCCCTGTGTGGACTCGCGCAACCGTTGCCCTTGGGTGGAGCCCTGTGTGGACTCGCGCAACCGTTACCCTTCGTGGGTTGAAGTCTCCATCAACGTGGATGTAGGATAGCACCACCTATCCGAACCACGGGAAAAACATCCGTGTCTCCAATTGCATTTGAATTCTCCAAACCCTTCCCTTTACATTCTTGCAAGTTTCATGCTTTACTTTCCGCTGCCAATATACTCTTTGCATGCTTGCTTGAATTGTGTGATGATTGCTTGACTTGTCCTAAAATAGCTAAAATCTGCCAAGAACTAAAATTGGGAAAAGGTTAAGTTTTTATTTGGTCAAGTAGTCTAATCACCCCCCCTCTAGACATACTTTCGATCCTACAAACAAGTACTCCCTCCGTCTCATAATGTAAGACGTTTTTTTGACTCTAGTGTAGTGTCAAGAAAAGTCTTACATTATAGGACGGAGGGAGTATATAATAGCAACGCCCAGAGATCCTTCCTCATCTACCCCGTGAGGAAGAGATCCCGGAGCTATCATATTAGTTTAGTGTCAGAAGTATCCAGTTCTAGTTGTAGTAGTTTGAGATACAACTCCGAGCGTCCGTTACCGTGAACACGGCTATTCGAATAAATATACTTCCCTCCAGGGGTGCACCAACTTACCCAACACGCTTGATTAACTCTGGTGGGACACACTTTTCCGGGTCATGCCCAGCCTCGGCTGATCGCCACACCGCAGTCCTACCTAGGCTCCGCAGAGAGGTCCCCGCCGGTTTACATCCTAAGCGCGAAGGGGTTGTTCCGCTCACCCCTAAGCACTCTAGGTCGTTGCGAGGGTGACCGAGACCAAACGGAACTCTTTCAGGATCCGCCTACCTGACCACGCCGCGATGCTGAACTGGACGTCTGGCAAAGCTTTTGGGAGAATCGTACGACAACAAGTGCCCATACTTATTCTCGCGTGGTGGTTAGTGCGAAAAGGCCAAAGGCCTACTCAGATCACATATCCAAACACGTTAGTGTATAGGGAGCTCGTGGAAACGACCAGTGATCCTGTCGCCCCATCTCGTGGACTTACGACAAGGGCCAGGCCCATCCCTCTCCTGGCGCGGTATGTGCCTGCTCGGTCGTGCCGCGTCATTATCTCGCGGGTACCCTCCTGGTCAACCTGACTTATCAAGAGACTGTCGGGAACTCAAGTCCACCTCTACCGGGGTGGTACCGCATGTCCCTTTAGTCTCGCGGTAATAGTAAACAGGAAATAGTTAAAGGTAACAGTGTGTCCTTACCATCAAGGTGAACTCAGAGGAATCACCCTCGGTATGTTCACACCTGAGGTACAATGTCAAGGTGAACTTGGAGGAATCACCCTCGGTAGGTTCATGCTTGAAGAGTTGCACGATAGAGACATCATCGGGAGTGGTGAGTGAGGAATCACCCTCAGTTAACCACACTCGATGTGCTACACTATAGAGATATCATCGTAAGTGGGATACGAGGCATCACTCTCGGCACTTGATAGTAGCTCTGTAGAGTCGTACAACTAAGGGGGTGTCGTTGATGTGTCGGCCTCTGCTCGTTGATCACATTGATTGAGTCACCGGTAACAAAGCAGGGCAACAAGGACAAGGGTGAGGGGTCACTGATGGATCACTAATCAACCTATACTAAGCATATAGGGTAACATGTAAAGTAACAACAACAGATTACAAAGCAGGCTATGCATCAAAATAGTAGCTATCGAACAACAGTAGCAAAATCTAATGCAAGCATGAGAGAAAGATAATGGGCGATATAGGATTGATCAAGGGGGTTTTGCTTGCTTGGAAGCTCTGCAGACAGATACGGACCCTCGACGGTGAAGTAGTCGATCATCGGATCAACAACGGTCTCGAGGTCTACCGAAAAAGAAGTAAGGAAGGGGAAACACAATAAATAACAGAGCAATCAAATGCATCACAAAGCATGACATGGCAATACCCTGTGCTAGGGGAGACCTAACGCAATGCTGCGCATTACAGACTAAACGGGAAAATATCTGTGAATATTTTCCCGGCTTTAGACAGTTATCGGACAAACGAACTAGAGGGGAAGGTTCCATGTTTGCAGTATTAGAGGCATGTGACAGGTATGTGGATGGCATATTCGGATCCGTCTTATTTTTCTGAATATTTTTCATATATATATTATTTTCATCCGATTTACGATTTAATTTATATGAATTTTCAAAGTTTTAAAGATTTTCTAAAATTACTGGATTAATTTTAATTTGAAAATAAACAGTAAACATAAATGCTGGGTGCACCCGGTGCAGTGCACCCAACAGGGTACTTGAGGCTGACAGTGGGCCTAGGGCTGCTGAGCCAGCAGGTCAACGATGACCAGTTGACTAGTCAACTGGGTCAGCGAGATCCACTGGCCAATGACCCAAGGGGAGCGGCGGCGGCCGCGCGGCCAGGGGGCAGCGGGAGGGGCCGCGGGCGCGCGGGCGGCGGGAGCAG
>NC_057794.1:437250148-437258284 GCF_018294505.1 Triticum aestivum
GAGGGGCGCGACCCTGGTCAGAGGCAGGCGCGGCGGCGTGTAGGCGGCAGCAGGCCAAGACGGGCGCGGTGGAGGCGCGACCATGCGCGGGCGGACGAGCAGGGGGCGTGGCCAGGGTGTGTGGCCAGGAGCATGGGGTGCAGCAACGGGCGCGGCGACCACGAGCCCGTCGGGAGCTCGAGCGCGGGGGTGTGGCGGCCTACTACAGGGGGATTCGAGGGGGAAGCAGAGGGGGAAACGACGAGGGTCTCAACTTGGTGCGGCAAGGAAGGTAAGCAAGCTTGGGGGAGCACCGAAGATGGTGAATCGAAGACGGCGACCGAGGAGGAAGACGAAGAGGAAGGCGACGATGTCGGGCGCCCCAACTCGAATCAAGGCACTGGGAAGACGAATCCGTCGATGGCGGTCCTCCTGGACATAGTTATACGGCGAGGGAGGCGCAATGGCTGCGCAGGCGGCGGTGACAGGGCGATGATGGCGCTTGGGCGAGGGGAAGAGCGCTGGAGAGGGGGGTAAGGACGGGCGCGAGTCCTCGAGGCGTGCGGTGGCCTCCGTATCCACCCCGGCGCACTGTAGCGACGCGAGGGGGCGAGCGGGTGCGGTGGAGACGTCGAACTGGCCTCGGGAGCACTTGCGCTTATAGCTGGCCAAACGGGCCATGCTAACTGGGCCGGCCCGGTAGCACGCAGGAACGGCACGGCCCAGGCACGGCACGGCCCGGGCTAAACGGGCCAGGCACGGCACGCGGCACGCCATGGGCCGTGCCTGGGCCTGGAGGCTGGGCACGCGAACCGGCACGGCACGGCCCGTTTAACTTTTTTTTGAAATATATAAATAAATATGTCCTATATAAATACTTACTTCCTCCGTCCCATAATATAAGAACGTTTTTGTCACTAGTGTAGTGTTAAAAACGTTCTTATATTTTGGGACAGAGGGAGTAGTACTCTAATATGTTCAATAATTTTGTAATGCATGCGTACATTTGTAGTGCTCTAATATATTTCTTTCTATTTCTTTTAATCTTGTAGTATTTCTAGAGCATAGCTTGTACTCTTTTACTTCTTTGGGATGGAAGGTTTTAATGAGGCAAGCGCTAATAAAATTCTAGATTTATCCCAGATAATACTCTACATTTTTTGGAATTTTTTTTGCTGTACAGAGGGGAAAAACACGCCAGCCGAAGTAAATATGCGCCAGGCGGCCCAGCGTGCGATAACGGGCCGGCGTGCCGCGTGCCGGCCCAGATAGGCTGCGTGCCGTGCCTGGGCTGCGAGCTCCCGCCCATGGGCCGGCACGGCACGGCCCGGCTAATAATCGTGCCATGGCGGGCCGTGTCGTGCCAGGCACGATTGCCGCGGGTCGGGCCGTGCCGGCCCGTTTGGTCAGGTATGCTTGCGCTTCATCCAGCGGTGGGAGGAAGGAGAAAGGCCGAGTTGGGCCGGGCCAGGCTGCGCGGTGGCTGCACAGGCCCAAGTGCAAAGTGGCACTGGTCTTTCTCTTTTTTTACTTTTTGTTTTGCTTTTTCTCCGCTACTATTTTCATTTAGTTTAGCTAGTAAGAGATTTTTGCACAATATGAAACTTGGCACAAAAATACATGGCAATATTCTGGGTTGGCTCAAAAAGTTTGGGGGCAATTAGAATTTTGTAAGCATTTTTAGAAATTGAAAAGGTTGGTTAAATGGCTGTTGGATCTATTTTAAAATAGATTGAGGACACTTTAATAACTCAATTAATGTTGGTTTATTCATGACAATTAGTTAGTTAATATTTGCAATATTATGAACACTTTTCTTTTTATTTGAATTTGAATTTGAATTTGAGTTTGATTTGGAACAAAGTGATGACTAGAAAAATAATTGTGATAACTTGGCAGTCATTAGCAAGAGACTACTGTAGAATGACAACAGGGTGTTGCAGTCCCCCTCTTCCAATGGGCGACACCACCATCACATTGCCTGAATTAGTCACCCCTTCTTCCAATGGGCCGCAACACCACCGCTCTGTCGCCACATCACCCCGTTTCACCACTGCTGCTTCGTCCCGCCCCGCCGGCCGAATCTGACAGCTACCGTCGTCGCGCTGCGCCGCTCCGTTGGATCCGCCACCATGTTCTTCCACTCGGCTGCCGCTGCTAACGATGTTGTCGAAACACACGCCAAAGAGCTACTAGCTTCCGTGGCGATTGACTGCGGTACTTCAGCCGCTATGATGCCGAGCTGGAGTGCGATGACCAACGACATTGGCTTGGCACCTTCCCGTTGACGGAGTCCCCCGTGCGCACCTTTCACATCAAATGTTTGAGGTTCGACCAACCTCAGAGCAAGACAAACTTCCCAGAAATCAAATCTCGGGAGGTGGCGGAGTTCATCAGCCCATCGGTGAACATTGTATCACGCGCGGCGAAGAGGGACACCCACATCATCCTCGAACAGGAACACCTGGGAGAGCAATGAGGTGACGATGGAGAGGTTCGGTGTGGAAAATCCACGCCTCATGCAGGCGGAGACATAGTGGTCTTGGAAGGGGGACAATGAGCGCAAGAAGGACGAGGCTGGCCCCTCTAGGGCGATCAAGCTTGAGTCCGACGACAAGGTTGAGCCTGACGACGAGAGTGAGGAATTCAGTACCTCTAAGGAGGAGACCATGGCACTTTGGAACACTGTCGACACACGGTCTGACAATCCGTGGCAGAGCTAGGAAAAAAAAACTGGACGGGCCATCCTAGAGGAGAACACAAAAATAATATTTTTGAACTACACTAATTCAACATGCATTAGCTGGGTACATGTGCTTGTGCAGTGCTGGTTGCCGTAATAATATTTGATGTTTACCAGATAGTACAGTGCCCCAGCTGCATGTGGGATTGACCTAGTTCAGGGCTAGCTAGCTAGCTAGGAGCCTACCTCAGAGCATCTCCAACAGCCGCCAACGCGTGGCGCGCTAAAAACCAGTTTGCAACGTGCTGATCGCCTGGTTTGGCGCGGCGGGCAGCACTGGCTCCAGTAGCCGCGGTAAAATGCGGCGCACGAAAATGCAGCGCGCGTGTATAGATATTTTGTTCATAGATAAAAGACCATACATAGTTTATAGCATAGATTAAAAAACGATACAAAGATATTTTACATAGTTCATAGCATAGATAAAAAGAACTACAGTGCAACTACATAATTAAACAACGGTGCAACTAGATAAACAACGGTGCAACTAGAACTACTCCGAGTCGTCCTCATCATCACCCTCGCTGGTGTTGTCTGAGGTAGAGATCCACACGTCCTCCCACCGTTCATCGTCGGACGTGAAGAACGACTTCCCACCGGCGTTGACGAGATCGCACTGCGATATGACCAGTGCCTTCCGCCGATGCTGGTCCGCCCGCTCCGCGCGACGCCTTGTCGTCCTCTCCGCCCAGAAGGTGCGCTCGTTGGCGACGTCCTCCGGGTGGCGCCGAAGCCACTCCGCCATGGCTCGCTCGTCCTCCTCGGCAATGAGGAGGCGGCGATGCCGCCGACGGTGCTCCGCACGGTCCAGGTCTGTGATAAGACGAGGAGGAGGGGCGATGGCCTGCGCCTACTCGCGCGTGTAGACGTCACGGAAGTTCATCTGCGAGCGAGGCCTCTCTAAGCGCCACGCCGCCGCGTCGTACGCGCGGGCGGCCTCGTGCGGGGTCTCGAACATGCCGAGGCCAAGGCGGACTTCGCCGGACCGGATCTCAGCGTAGTACGCGCCGGAGGGGCGCTCGCGGACGCCGCGGTAGCCCGAAGATGACCGGCGGTGCGGCGGCATGGTGGCGCGATGGTGGCGGGGCGCTGAAGCGGCGAGGAAGCAGAGAAAGCGGCGAGAAAGCAGAGGAAGCGGCGAGGAGGTGGGGGAGAGCGCGTGTGGTAGTGTGGAGCACCGTGTGGCAAGCGCCGCAATTTATAGGCACGTCGGAAGCGGTGCGCCAAATCTACCGTACGACCGACAGCTTTCTCCCCTGCGCACGCAAACGTTTACCGCGCGCTTGTTTCCCGCCTCCGCTGAAGCGCGCGAAAACTTCCCGCGCGTGCTAAATGGGCATTTTACCGCGTGCGCGCGTCTTTTGGCGCGGCTGTTGGAGATGCTCTCACAGAGTGGTGCCGGAAGCAAAGGAAATTCAATACTGCATGCAAGGACATGAGCGACCGAGTGTTGGACTGGACACAGTGGCGGAGACAGGGGGACCAGCAGGGGCCCTGGCCCCCCTAACGTCATTCATTTAAGTCTAATATGCATGTTAAGAGATGATAAATTGTTGCTAAAATGATGAATTTTGATGCACTGGCCCTTCCAAACCAGGCTTAACTACACTTGGCCTCCCTCATTGACATTTCCTGGCTCCGCCACTGACGTCTGGACATGTGTAGTATAAAATTTTCTTGGAGGGCGGGCAGGCTACGGTCTGCTTTTGCCCTCACGTAGCTCCGCCGGTGCTGACAATGACGATGACGAGTAGTATGCGCGTAGGAGTACTCTCTGTTTTAAGTTTGAATGTTTGGATGTTTAGATCGTTGCATGTCTGAATCTTTGAGTGTTTGGGAGTTTGCATTTTAGTATGCAATGTGAAGTGGTTTCGATGTTTGTTTGAAAAAAAAAATGTTGGCCCTATTTTAGGGCACCCGTTGAAGATGGACATTTTTTTGTACCCAAAAAATTATTTTTTGATGCCTCAAATTTACTCTAAACACTTGTGCCGTAAAATAGGACAACTATCGAAGATGTTCAAAGAATCGAATGTGATGTTTTTTTTTAATTCACTGCACAGAAGAGGATCGGGATGATGGTGGCACTTGAAGGTCGCGTGGAGATGCATGCCGACGTTGAGGCTAAGCAGGGCCGTGCCTTCAAAATTCAGGGCCCCGTGCAAAATGAAAATTAGGTTATTTAAAAAATATAAATTAAAATATTTTGTATAGATATTGCGATGCTACAGATTTTTTTCAGCGAATTAACAGTTTATCTTAAAATGTAAATCTACCCAACAAGAAAATATTAATGAAATATCAGAAAGAACAAATATTATCAGAGTAGAAACTAATTAGAGGGGTGAAAGGCTGGAGACCATGAATGGCAGCACATGCGACCGGATCGCTCTACTAAGAACCATGTAGTGCAGTGAATGAGAAACAAAAATACGGAGCGAGAGAGAGAGGCGTGAGGTTGGCCTGAAGGGTTTCATGTAGTCCTTGGATTTTAGGGTGAGTCCTTTTCATTTATTTTGCTCTTAAAAGCCCATTAGTACCACCGATCTCTGATTTTGAGGGCCCTGGAATTTGGAGGCCATGTGCAACTGCTCCAGTTGCACATGCCAAGATACGGGCCTAAGGCTAAGAGGGTGCTTGAATACGTTTTAGTCTCATGACTAAAAGTAGTAGGACTAAAACTTGCTACCATCATCCATGCTTGGATCTAAATACTAAAAAAATTAAAATTAATTTAATAAGCATTTATTATTCTCCAAACCCTTCAATCCAAAACTCGTCTGTGTTAAAGAAGAAGAGTTAAATGAGAAGAGAGAGGACTAATCCACATTTTAGGAGAGGTACATCTGACTAAAAAAATTTAGTTTCAAGACTAGTTTTAGCCCCTCTTTAATCAAGAGTGCTTGAAACTTTAGCCTCTTAAAAAAACTATTTTTAACCAGGCTAAAATAAGTCACTTGGATTCAAGCATCCTCTAAGCTTGCTCACATATCCGCAATGGAGAGGAGGTGGTGGCCATTACGCGGGGTGGGGAGGAAGACACGCCGATCCGCTGGCTGCGAGCAAGCTTTAAACAGAGGGTGCGAAGTGCGAGCATCTACGGTCAGTTCGGCTGACGCGGGCATCATCGACGATAGCACAAGATTCAGATCGTTTGTAGAAATGATTTTCATAAAAATTAATACACCAACTTTTCAAACGGAAAAGCTAACTAGCGCCTCTTTGTTGGGAGAGCATGGCAGGCATTTCGAATGTTTTTCCTGGCAGAACAAAAATGTCATGTTGTTCTGAAGAAACTGTCACCCCTGATCAACTAAAACTGTCATAAAAACATTTGCAAATGCCAGCCCCTCCCAGGGAACAGTGTGCCAAAGAGAGTCCTTTCTCAAATTGGACAACGTACTTTCAGAAACAGCAACGAAAGAAAAATCAAGTAGACTTACTTCCCAAATTGATATTGTTACTGAAAATGATTACACAAAACCATGTCATGCTTAAATTCATGTATGACGCTCACTTCCCAAATTGGTATGGGTACTGACAAAAATTGTCACGCAATAATGTTGTGCATAAATTACTGTTTGCCGCCGCCACAAGACTATTAAAGTAGCTACAAAACCATCATCACCAAATAATAGTTGAATTGTAACATTTGTATAGAATTGTATAAAGCAAACACTCTCATGCTAGCCCGTGCATGAGTTGACGACTGTAATTTAAAATTACACACAATCGACATTGCTTTTAGGCATCCGCATCAATGTGTCTACAAGGCCATAAGCCAAAATATGGATTTATGGCCTGGCCATATACTACATTATTATTATATACAAATTGTATTTCCAGGGATAAAAGTCTGACCAACCATTCAGAATAAACTTTCCAACTGCGGTGATTTCCTTACTGTGTGACTCATTGTAAGGTAAAAAATGTGACCACACACAACGCATGCCCTTAAAGATCGGTGTACAACATAGCATGGACATCAGAGTTTGGAAATATGGCACCGATCACAGGGCTTCAAAACCTCGACATTAACACCGTCGGGAACTTGCCCCTCAACATGTCTTTTGATAGCCTTGACACCTTCAAGGGCATCCATGACTGCTTCTCTATCCATATTTCCACATATGCCTGAATTACCATAACCACTAGTAGTGTCGAGCACAAGGCATTCTAGTGATGAGGAATTCTTAAGAATTTGACATGTTAGCTCAATCAAGCTCTTTGACGAGTTGATTCCAGTGATGGATGCTTTCTTGAGCTTGTCATGGCGGAATCCAGGAATCTTCCTGATATGCCAAGAATCCACATCCAACTTTTGGGAAGTTGGCTCTGGCCTTAAATAATGTCGACTTACCTGAACAACATCAGTATTGATGTACTACCAATTAGGCCTTAAAAACACAGGAAAAAGAACAGGAATTGTAAAATAGAAGAATACAAAACACAGAATCTCGTAGACTTGGGTGTTAGGTTCACAGAAATTCGAATAATACACGAATCCTAAACAAAAGGGTCAAATCGCATGAAAAGAGTATAAATAGCATGTTATTATGCACTGAAGATCTCAGTCCTGTTTTTCATGCGTAGGAATGTGTAAAGGAGGTCAAAAAGAAGATGACACATGAAGAGAATGAAGCATTGAGCACAAAAGCATAGCCCAAGAAAGAGGCAGACAAAGCTCTGTAGCAAGAGAATGGGCATAGATCGACAATGCAAAAGGAGGCCACAAAAAATCCTATAGGAAACAATAAGGGCTAGGAAAGGCCACAAAAGTTGTATAGAAAGGATCCGGACCAGAAAAAGGCTGAAATATAAAGGTTTGATGGACCTGCATGGCATGAGAAACACGAAAGAGCAATGATTTTGGTGGACACATCAGCAAAAAAGGCAAAGCTAGGAAGCTGATGTGATCATGGGTGACAAAGCTATTTTTTCACATCAGAAAATATTTCAAACCGTGCCATGTGCTACAACAAAAAAGGAAGAGGACTTGAGAGTTTCTACTAGTTGCATGTCAACCAAATTGAAGGAGGTGCCTGTTATTTATAAAGGAGAAATTACAAACCAGCTTGTAGTTCCACAAGAAGTAAAGCCAACATTTAGAGTGCCATGCAGATGGATCATGGTTGGTTCATTGTCCGTTCAGATTGCTTAAGAAGAATATATGAATTTCGTTTTCCTTAGTCCAAGAATTATGGTTATGAGACGTGAAGATGTTGAGATCTGAAGGCAATCAGAATTGGCAGATTCCAATCGCGCCGGTTGTTTCCTTCATTTTCCAGTCAAATACAAGTTACGTTCAGGTTGAGTCCTATGATTTTCTCAAGCAAGGACCGTG
This sequence comes from Triticum aestivum, assembly GCF_018294505.1. Classification (NCBI taxonomy): domain Eukaryota; kingdom Viridiplantae; phylum Streptophyta; class Magnoliopsida; order Poales; family Poaceae; genus Triticum; species Triticum aestivum. Next base: position 437,258,215 of record NC_057794.1, read on the forward strand.
ACTCCGAACGTTTTTTATGGCAAGTTCACTGACGCGAGGATGGCAACTTTCTTTTCGGACGGCAAGTTTC